>NC_135967.1:31366384-31571208 GCF_053455715.1 Rhinoraja longicauda | reverse complement strand
TAATTAACAAAATCAGTATGCTGCACATGATTAATCAGATAAATTAGTGGGTCTGTTTAATTGACGTATTTTTGTTTCATATTCATATGGATGAACTTTAATTAATTCACCAGGCTGGAGTTTAACTTTCTTGTTAGCTATATAATGTGTGAGATATACACTGTATAATCATGTATCTGTTTCTCAAACCACTGAAAAAAATGGCGCCATTATCACCTCTACAAAATCCTCCAGGTTTACTGAAAGAACAAACAAACTGATGTCACCCCCCTCTTCCTGACCTACATCCCCTCTACTGAGGCCCAAGTTCTACTCAGTTGGCTGCACTCTTTACATGTTCAACTTCAGCTTCCAAAACAGGCATTCTGTTCAGAAGATAGACACAAAAAGCTTGAGTAATTTAGTGGGTCAGGCAGCATCTCTGGAGAAAAGGAATAGGTGACGTTTTGGGTCAAGGCCCTTCGGGTTCAGCCCTGAGTTCTTCTGAGTTCTGTCATGGGAAGAGATTGGCACATATAAAAAGGAAAAGATTCAAGGATGTGTTCAAAGCCTCCTTGGAGAAATATTTTATCCCCATGGATCCTTGGGAATTTGTGGCCAATGACACTGAAATATGGAGAAGGGGCATTCAGCTGAGAATCTGGTGGCAGAAAGAGTACTTCATCACGCAAACATTCACCTGCTTCCTTCTGCCCCGTCTGCCATTGTCCGAAATTCCAAATTTCCCATCCATTTGCCACCTCAGAATCCATAAAGCACTTTTTATTTCTATCCTTCTTCTCTATCAAATTGAAGATTTCTGTCACTTACTCTCAATCTCCATTTCCCTCCCTGAGTGGGAGTAAGTCAATCTCCATCCCAAAGGTCTGCCTCAGAAAGAAAAAGAGGTCTTTAACATACAATTGAATATTAATCAGAGTGGAACAGCAAAGCAAAATGAGTGACACACTTATTTGCAACTCTGAACAGGAAAGACCCTTGTAAATAATATTTATTTTTCTCAGATGACCTACATTGCAATAGAACACAAACAGTACAGCACACGCAAAGCCCATCAGCCCATAATGTCTGTGCCGAACCTAATGCCAAGTTAAACTAAACTCCTCTGCCTGCATGTGATCTATATCCCTCCATTCCCTGCATATCCATTTCTCGGCATTCAGAACCTTTCTCCCGGGATGGAAATATCAAATACCAGAGAGCATAGCTTTAAAGGTAAGAGGGGCAGAGTTTAAAGGTGAGTGCCTAGAATGCACTTCCAGGAGTGGTGATGGAGGCAGATATAACAGTGCATTAAATATCAGCCCTGTTTCATCTCCTTTGGGTTTGGGATGCATATGTGCAACTGGTAAAACATCTATATACTAAAACTCTCGTTTGTTTGCTTGTTTGTTCCTGAACTACAGCCAAAACGGTACACGATAGCGCGACAATTTTAGGCCCTCCTTACTCACCGTCATCCCTTTGGTACTAATGGAAGAAGTTTCATTGAAATCGGTGTTCAATTTTAGTTATTCAGATTTTAAAGTTTAAATCTATCTCCCAGGGAGGGAGGGGGGAGGGAGGGAGGGAGGGGGGGGGTGGAGGGAGGGGTGGGGAGGGATGGAGGAAGGAGGATAAGGGGGGGTTGAGGGGGATGGAATGGGGGGGTGGGGAAGGGGGGAGGGGGAGCGGAGAGATTGGGGAGGGGGAGAGGGAGGGGAGGGGAGAGGGGAGTGGGGGAGAAGAGGGTGCTGCACTAATGCAGGAGAGGTTTGGGCCCAACGGGTCCACTTGGTCTAGTAGGTTACTAAAGCATCTCATTGCAATGCACACATTCTGCCCTAGTTACTTTATTGTGTTCCCACTCCCTGTATCCATGGATTTGGCTTTGAAAATAGAATTTAAATGGAAATCTCAACAAACTTTGGAAAAATGATTTTATATCCAGCTGCCTCACCCATCACCCCCAAGACTGTGCGCACACAGCAAGAAGTCAGAACAACGCAATACAATTGTTTTCTTCCCTTGCCAAGCAGAGTCCCAGCTTTGGTCTGAAGAAGGGTCTCGATCCGAAACTCCAGAGATGCTGCCTTCCTTCTCTCAGAGATGCTGCCTGTCCTGCTGAGTGTCCGACTGCATTTTGTATCTATCTTTGGTGTAAACCACAATCTGCAGTTCCTTAATACACATTCTCTTCAGCATTGTTGTTCTGGGATGAATAGGCAATACAGTGGTGCAGCCAGCAGAGCTGCTGCCTCTTGTGGTCAACCCGTGACCCAGGCTCAATGCTAGCCGTCCAATGCATATTCTACCTGCGGCTGCTTGAGTTTCTTCCGGGTGCTCAGTTTTCTTCCCACATCCCAAAAACATGCCGGTTGGTAGTTTAATAGAACATTATAAATTGCCCTTTGTGTAGGTGGGCAGTAACATCAGTGGGATGTTGATGAGATAGCAGGGACCATAGTCAAGAGATGGGATTGCTTTTTCTGCTGTGAGATATTCAAGATGCTAGATGGCTTCCTTCTCGGTCATACGGAAATGGGGAATCTGAGCATGTGTTTTTGGTTGATATACAAGGGGATTTTCTCAACTGATACCGACTGAACATCTTTCATTTTAACCTTTCCAACACTTTTTTTTGTTACGCACACTAAAATAATTTCTCGTTGAATTCTCACTTCCATAATATTAGCATCAATGTGCAACAAATCACATTTAAATATGTAAAAATATCCTATGCCAATCTCATTTACATTAAATCAGATGCATCAAAATAAATAGGCTGTGCTGGATTATTAAAACTTAAAGAAAGCAGACTGGTAACAATTGCCCTTTCGTGCAGTCCCTGAACATGAACTCCCATCCAAGTGAGAGGAAGTGCGATCGGCAGAACGCACCATGGGAACTACACTCATCCCCCTGCAGGACCTATACATCAGGAGGTGCAGATCGAGAGCAAGCAGGATTATGAGGGACCCCTGCCACCCCAGCAAAGGACTGTTCCAGCTGCTACGGTCAGGCAAACGACTCCGCTGTCATGCTGTGAAAACGGAGAGGATGAGACGGAGTTTCTTCCCACAGGCCATCAGGACTGTTAACTATTATAACTACAGGGACTAAATTTTATTTTCTGTATTAATTTTAATTTATATGCTGAAATTGTAATATTTTTCTTTGCACAATCCGCGCATCGTGTATGTGTATGTGACAAATAAACTTGACTTGACTTGAGTGGATGGAAGTTGGAGGATGGGGTCATTGAGACACAGCAGAAAAAGTGGAGCGAATGATCGTCTGTGCCAAGGGAAATGAAGATCTGAAGTGAACAATGGAGTTCTTAACTTGATAGAGTAGAAGGATAGAAATACTGTAAATAGTACTTAATGAAAATGGGATCATGTTTAAATATTAAATATTGTTGATTTAGTACTTGTAATTACCCATCCAAATCTCTAAAAGATGCTGATTGCACACAAAACAAGAACAGGTATTGTTTTCACAGTCCATATACTCTATTGGCATCAACAGTTATATGACATTGATTAGTTAAGCAAAATCATGAGCCCACATTTCCATTAGTTTATGTCAAAGGAGGGAAAATAAGCCATTCGGCCCATCGAGTCTACTCCTCCATTCAATCATGGCTGATCTATCTTTCCCTCACAACCCCATTCTCCTGCCTTCTCCTCATAACCCTTGACACCCTTACCAATCATGTATTGATCAATCTCTGCCTTATTTCTGTTGAGGTAACTTTTGGATTAACAGCTGGTAGGACCTAACAAAAACTAAATTCAATTCTATTGTCATTCATTGTGGTGATAAACTATTCAATTTTCCATTGGCAATATTCAAGAACTTTTAAAACAGTAAAAAAGGATTTTCTATGTTTCTATGTTTCTAAGTGAATGAAGTGCTATTACATTCTCAACATGTGTTGCGCACGATTAATTTTGAAGAGTATTTTTTGGTATGATAGGAGGGTGAACACAGATGCAATTTTCTATATGATATACCCATCAAAAGAGACAAATATAAAGTAAGGCCAGGTAGGAATTTGATTTCACTGCTCCAAGAAATAGTGCTGTGCGTTTAAAACTTGGCTTTTCCCGAATAAAATGTGCATGTTTATGGATATCTTTTCCACCTAATAGTAAATTCGCCTTCTAAACTTTGGGAGGATTTTTATTCCAGGGTAAAACTTTTATAAATGTCAAAGACAATATTGTAGCATGCAAAATTCATTTCCAGTGAGAAATTACCGTTTTTAATGAGTCACAGAACAATGCCTTTCCTCTGGCAACATGCGATATACTGTAAATGAGTTACTCCTGCAATTAATTCTACCTGAAGAAGGGTCTCAACCCAAGTCGTCACCTATTCCTTTTCTCCAGAGATGCTGTCTGACTCGCTGTTACTCCAGCTTTTTGTATCTACAGTTCCTTCCTACACAATTAATTCTGCTCCAGATTCCAGCATCTGTAGTTTCTTGTACCTCCAAAGATGGCATTCTATTCTATCAATTGTAAATATTAACAAAAACACAACATAATTACATTGTAGATGACTTGCCCTGTCCAATATTTTGGTAATATACTATAGAAGACAATCATTGAGGAACACATAATGCATTACATTCTCGAGAAAGTAAGCTTTTGCTTTCCTTGAAAGTAATTTGGGGCAAGTCAATTGAGAAGCTGAGAAGTTGTAGAGTGCTTATTCGCTGTATTGATAAAATGTGTATACAATTTAGTTTTAGAGATGCAGCATGAAAACAGGCCCTTCAGCCAACTAAGACCATGCCGACCATCGATCACCCATTCACACTAGTTCTATGCTATCTGACTTTCCCATCCATTCCCTACACACTCTGAACAATTTACAGAGACCAATTAATGTACCAACCCACACGTCTTTGGGATGTGGGAGGAAACTCATGTGGTCATAGGAAGAACATGCAAACTCCACACAGACTGCGCCCAAGATCAGGATTAAATTCGGGTCTCAGGCAGCATTTATTAATTAAGTTATTTATTTTTTCTTCTAAAATGCAATATCAAAGCAGGATATGTATCAGGACAGTATTAAATTCATCCATATCTTAGGGTAATTTGTCTGCGATTGATTTTGGATGATCAGCCACAATCATATTGAATGGCAGTGCTGGTTCGAAGGGCCGAATGGCCTACTCCTGCACCTATTTTCTATATTCCTATGTTTCCACTGTTTGGAAGTTGAATACTTTGGTTTCAAAGCATTTTATGTGAAAGCAATGTAAGGAAATGCTCTCTGCTCACTGTGTCCACCATTTCACTTGCAGCTGAAAGTGGAAAAGAAACCTGCAGTACATTAATGCTTCACATCGCAAATAAATCTCAGCCACTTCAAACATAATTAATGACTTTGAAGGGCACTAGCTGTCATTTAGCATATTGCAGTATCCCACGGAATATCACAAAATATTGGGTTGTAATTAATCAGAAAGAAAAGCTTGGTACAAAGTAAAATTGGAAAGCTTCAATATTTGGACTAAAATAAATGCCAAACATAGCACTAAAATTGTGAAGTTAGTTTAATTTTACGCTCTAATAAATCTTGGAGATAATTGAAGATTACACATAAAATGAATGCTTGAACCAATTTGTGGTTGATTATAGATAAGTGCTGTGCCGGGACATAATGACAGAACAAGTACATTAAATAACAAGTTAATGTAGGATGTCAGCACAGTGAAGAAGCACAGTCATGTTGTCAAGCAAATAACATGCAGGCATATGAAAGGAGAGGTTAAATAAAGCATTTGAGACAGAGGCCAGAGAAATAAGGATTTGGGATGCACTCTGGCATTTACACAGCAACAATTATTTCTGTGGACCACATTAGTGTTGTCATCGCAATGTTAACTACCCCTAAAGATCAGGCCCACCTTTTTACTCACCAACCTGTAATTTTCAAAAGAGCGATATTAGCTAACATTTCTAGTATTGATATTGGTATTGATATTTGGCTTTTACTGTCATGTGAGTTGAGACAGCGAGAAGCTTTGTTTTGCATGCTTTCCAGGCAAATCACACCATACATGAGTACAGTCATGCCATTTATGAGAACAACAAGGTAGTGCAAAAAGAGTAAGGAAATATAATGCAGAATACAGAGAGAGTGCAGATTTTTAAAAGTCCAAGGGTCACAATGAGGCAGATTGTAAGTTCGGGAATACATACTAAGCTTATCAAAGGTCCACTCAAGAGTCTGATAACAGCGGGGAAGAAGCTGTACTTGAGTCTGGTGGTACACGGGTTCATGATTTTGTATCTACTGCCCACTGGGAGAGGGGTGAAGGAGGAATGACAGGGATGTGAATGGTCCTTGATTATCCAGGCTGCTTTCACAAGGCAGCATGAGGTGTAGATGGAACTGATGGGTGGGAGAGCAGGCAGAAGGCTGGTTTGCAAGGTGGACTGGGCAGCGTTCACAACTCAGATTTTTTGCGGTCTTGGGCAGAGCAGTTGCCGAACCAAGCAGCGATGCATCCCAACAGGAGGCTTTTATAATATATTTCTACAAATTGTTATGTCATTAGAGACATGCCAACAATTCTTTGTCTTCTGAGGAAACATCGAGATGTTGGTGTGCTCACTAGGATGTAGCAGCAACGTAGCTGGACAACACAAATTGTTGGTGATATTCACACCTAGGAACATGAAGCTCTTGATCATCACCACTTCAGCACCGATGATGTAAACTAGGGTATGTACACCACCATCCTGAATTCCTTGACCACATCCTTCTTTATTAATAATTGCTCTGTTACTATATTTATTTTTGCTCATGGGTTTTTTAATTATGGAAAATAAGAAGGATGATTTGCTTGGCCATTAAATTAGTGTGGAGGTGTTGGATGAGAGCTGAGCTGTCAATGGGGCTGGAACATTGAACTTGCAGCTCCCTGACCTCATACCTAGCAGTTATAACCTCAAACCATGTTGCCTGGAAGAACCTCATCCATCGCAGTCCCTCCCTCCGTATATGTTTCACCATGCAGATGACACATGGCTGAGGGAATATGACCAGAGAGGAGGATGCACAAGGTGCCAATATGATTTGGACAAGTTGGATGAGTGGGCAGGTGCATGGTAGATGAGGCTAGTGGATTCCTCAGTGCTGTTGAACACAATGAGGGACTGATGAGTTAGGGGACCGGGAGGTGGTGAGGACCTGCTGAGTGGGCAATCAGAAGGCCGTCGACTCAACATGCAGCAAGTGATTCCACTGTCCAGGCCACCAGGTGGCCTGAAAGAAAATAAATGACAGCAGTCACAACTATATGCAAACCTGAATGACTGAGTAGTAGTAAGAATGCATAATAGGAAAATGGACATCATCGTTTCAAACCAATTTCCTCCACACACCATGATTTTTCATGAACCTATTTGATTTTTCATGAACCGCTTTTAATTCTTGAAATAATTTGTATTATGAATATTCTCAATTAGACAGAGCTCCTTTAGAATTCCTGCTTAAGTTTATCTGTTTGGCAAGTAGTATCCAAGCTCAAAACCTTCAATTTTTCAGAAGGTTTTGGCATTGTGTTGCAGAGTGACCGTCACATTGATTTTCCTTTCCACTAAAATGAAACATGCACTTCATCCAATACTGCTCATTGGTGAATGTAATGCATTGCATTGTACATCTTTCCTTCAGTCATTGCATCTAATTTGCATTTGAATGGAACAGCAAAATTCAGTTATTACGAATTGAACGTTGGAACATAAGTGAATTTTGCGCCTTTGTTGATATGTTGTTCACACTTTCCCAGAGCAAAATTAATATTTTAACAGCATTCAATATTTTCAATCTGCATCTATCTATATTAAAGAACTGAAAATAATAGCCAACAATATAATTGAGACTTATTCACAAAATGCTGGAGTAACTCAGCAAGTCAGGCAGCATCTCGGGAGAGAAGGAATGGGTGACGTTTCTGGTCGAAACCCTTCTTCAGTCTGAAGAAGGGTCTCGACCCGAAACGTCACCCATTCCTTCTCTCCCGAGATGCTGCCTGACCTGCTGAGTTACTCCAGCATTTTGTGAATAAATCGATTTGTACCAGCATCTGCAGTTATTTTCTTATATATAATTGAGACTGCGGTTTATCATATCTCCTCAATAATTTTGCGTCTGTTTCAAGTTCACTTCCCCACCTCCCACCCCATTGCCCCAACTCCCTATTCTGTATGTTTCCTCACTTTCTTCCCCCTTCTTACACTCTAACACCAGTGTGTGGTTACAGGTGTATTCTTTTCAGCAGTGAACAGTTTCTTTTAATTGCTCATAAAATGCTAAAATAAAATACGTGCAATCTGAATGACTCTGAAACTGAATAACTCAAGCTCAGAAATTACTTCCCCCAACTATTGTTGTGCAGTTGAACATTGGTTTAATCAATCCCTTAATACCAATTTTGCACAGTTCTGTTTTAGCAACCATCAGGAAATGTAATTAATTACTTATTGGCAGGAGTTTTACTTGCCCTAGCTTCTTACTTGCAGCATTACACTCTCCCAAATGATGTCAACAGCAGGGCAACATGCCAAATTCATTTCTCATAAGATTACAGTGTCACTATTCTGAAAAAGAACAGTTCTTATTTCTTCAGGGAACAATGTCACTCCCTCAATTCCCACTGAAACTGTGCCATTTAATGGACAAAGTGCAAACTGGATTCTTTGTCCTCACTCTGAGCTTTGACTCTCTGTTACCTCCAAGATATCCTCATCTGAGTGCATGGATCACTCAGCTACCAGAAGTCTGGGTCACAATTACACTTAAGTCTCTGAGCTTCAGAATCATTCCAAGCTGACCTCTGCATCATCATACAGCCTGCTGTTCACTTCTGATTAGGAGGTGATCCAGACCTCAAGCTGAGTGAGAGGACTTCATCTGCTTTTCCTTCAGCTCACTAGAGCAGGGAGACCAGCCATGGGCATTCACTTGGAGAAAAGGAACAGGTGACGTTTCGGGTCAAGACCTTTCTTCAGACTGAGAGTCAGAGGAGAGGGAAACCAGAGGTATGAAAAGGTTCAGAACAAGTCAGAGCTGGCACCGATTTGTTCTGATTTGTCCTGAACCTTTTCATACCTCTGGTTTCTCTTTCCCCTGACTCTCAGTCTGAAGAAAGGTCTAGACCTGAAATGTCACCTATTCCTTTTCTCCAGAGACGCTGCCCGACCTGCTGAGTTACTCCAGCATTCTGAATGAAGGCACTCACAGACAACACTCGTTTCTTATTGTCCTTTTCAAGTTTGTCCAAGTCTTTCTATCCTCTTTTGGAGCTGCCACTTCTCTCTAATTTCATTCCAAAGCAACAGTCCCCTGCAAATAGCAAAGTTTTTTTAATGATATGATCCATTTAGAGTTAGCTGTGGATACCGCAGCTGCAAGGTGAAATGCCAGCTGCTCAAGAACTTGCAATAAATCAAGAGAGAAGGTAACGCTGAAGCTGATGCTTTAAATTTCAACACAGGCATCACACATGGAAGATAGACACAAAAAGCTGGAGTAACTCAGTGGGACAGGCAGTATCTCTGGAGAGAAGGAATGGGTGACGTTTCGGGTTGAGACCCTTCTTCCTACTGTTCACACAGGGAATCCTGGCCATCTTGTTCTGTAATCTTTACAAATGAAGATTTTAATCTTTATTCAATTTTCACAAACACCATTCGGGTGACCCACGGTGCAATTTTAACACCTTTAAGATTTCTAATTGGCAAATTGCACCTGTTATGTTTGCACCCTTCCCACGTCCCTGTGGGAGTGAGTTTAAAGAAATCATCTCCTGCTGCTGTCAAGAGAAATACAAAGCAATCTGTCCAGTTTTATGCTGACTTTATGTTTTGTTATCTCATTAATTGGCCCATCTGGTTGCAGGACACATTTTCAATTTTTGTAGTAGTAAATTACATTTTCGGGTTTTTTTAAGCTTTTTTTGTTTAGTTTAGGAAGACAGTGTGGAAACAGGCCCTTTGGCCCACCGAGTCCGCGCCAACCAGCAATCCCCGCAAGTTAACGCTATCCTACACACAACGGGGGAATTTTTACAATTTTACCAAGCCAATTAGCTTACAAACCTGTATGTCTTTAGAGTGTGTGAGGAAACCGGCGCTCCTGGAGAAAACCTACGCAGGTCACAGGGAGAACGTACAAACTTGGTACAGACAGCACCTGTAGTCAGGATCGAACCTGGGTCTCTGCCGTGCCAAAGCAGCAACTCTACCGCTGCGCCACCGTGACGCACACTCAAATATAATGTAATCTTAGAGAGGGAAAAAAATAACTTAAACATTCCAGAATGGGACAAAACCACAGAGGAATGCCTTGTAGGTTTGTTCATCTTTGGACCAACAGTGAGATAAATAGCCATCTTATGTGCTTGGAAGAAACCTGCAGGTACTGTGTAACAGTGGGGTGGTGCAATCAAGATCGTAATTGCCTGCTTGGCATGAAACAAGACTGTTATTTATGGCAGATACACTGCATTGCTATTCCATTGGACCATATTGTGGCATGGAGTCAACTTTCCTCATACATCTCACACAGACCATCATGATCTCAGCAACCATCAAACCATCAGTACACGTGACAATAAACTAAACTAAACCAGGAGCTAGGTGCTGGGCTGTTTCTTTGCTTGCTCTTGCAGGCAAGATTCCCTTTCCCTCCAATTTAATCTGACATTTCTTCGCCCTGTGTTCATTCAGCTTTGCCAAAAAATACTCATGAGTTCAGTTGCCGTGCAGTTGTTAAAAGCTTTTTAAATTTTTATTTTCCTTTTGTAATGTTACCATCTGCTAGCTCCATCCTATAAAGTTGATGCAATCACCAGAAAATTGCATCCATTTGCACTTTATTCCATAGAACACGCATAAAAGTAGTTTTACATGAGGTAGATTCAGTGAGAGATCAGTTCCAGGTGCTCTCACACACGTTAGGAGTTGACCTGGTCACTGTGCATGATCCTCTTATGGATGTCTGACATTTCCTTGGCATCATTGATTCAATGATTCAATGATGCTTTATTCAATGTTTCAACGATACTTTATTGTCAGATGTACCTAGGTGCAGTAAAACGCTTTGGTCTGCATACAACCCGGTAAACTCATAAAGCAGGCCTCACTAAGGCAGTACACGAGAGTCGCCACATTTCTGGCCCGCTGCCGCACGTGGCCGCCAGGTTCCCCTACGTTCTCGGCGGCGCCCTGCCGGGTCCCCCCATCATTGTCAACACCCCCCACTGGGTCCCCCTTCCTTCTCGGAGGCCCCCCTGCTGTTTCCCACCATCATTCTCGTTGGCCCTGCGCCACCAACCCACCAATGTTTTCTCCACTACTTAGGTTGAAGCCTTGAGGTGCAACCTAAGATCTTTGCTCAATACTCACAGAAAACTTTGGAGATGGTTACTCACAGGTCTGCAATGAGATGGCAAGGAATTTGCAATGTAGTGCCAATGCCTTGCTGATATCTTTCTGCCAGCCTCAGTTCTTAATTATCAGGACAATGAAGATAATGAAGGTGATCGATGGTTGCTTCTTCAGGACTCACAGTCTTTTTGCCTACAAATCACACTGATCCATTGGCGGAGTCATTGGTTCCTTGAATCCAGCCGCAGACTACACAGACATGGGACTGAATGTCCTATTGGAGTGGATCGAAGAAGACCATTGTGAGAGGTATGTGCCCAGTCAGTCAGGAGATAACCCAATCCCATTCTTGCCTCCATGGCAATTTTAACGTAGTAATTCTGTGGCTGCCGTGGAATAAGGACTTTATTATCTGCCTGCTTCCCATCAAACAACGAGGCACTGACGTAGGCAGTTGGAAGCTTTTCTTTCAGCCTCCCATTAATCGTATTTAAGCATAAAATTCTGTATTTAAATCACCATTGCTCTGCCTTTAAACGTATTTTTGTGCAATTTCACAAAATCTGGCATAAATGACAACACAGGACATATTTAGCATTCAAGTGAGGGAATGCCCACAGGAAAGTCGTGAACAAAATGATTTATGGACCATGCAGTCTGAAAACATGGGTACAGCGTTTGTAAAATAACGTATTTTTTCAGTGCTTGACCACTACAAAATAATTGGCAGAATGCCAGTGGCATTGAGGGTGAGTAAATTCCCTGAAGATAGTCTAAGCAATAAATGGAGATTTAAGAGGAATCTAAAACATGATTGGTTTGGGAACAGCTTCATCCAAGACTGCAAGAAATTGCAGTGAATTGTGAACGCAGCCCAGACCATCACACATACCAACCTCCCTTCCGTTGACTCCATTTACACTTCACGCTGCCTTGGCAAGGCCACTAACATAATCAAGGATGAGTCTCACCCTGGACACACACTCTTCTCCCCTTTCCCTTAAGGCAAGAGGTGCAGAAGTGTGAAAATGCATACCAGCAGATTCAGGGGCAGTTTCTTCACAGTTGTCATCAGGTGGGAAGAAGAATCAACAACCAGAGAGCGGTCCTAAACTACTTTCTGCCTCATTGGAGATGCTTGGACTATATTTAATTCGATTTTACTGGACTTTTACCTTGCACTAAATGTTATTCCTTTATCACATGTCTGTACACTGTGGATGGCTCGATCGTAATTATGTATAGTCTTTCCACTGTGGTTAGCACGCAACAAGAGCTTTTCATGTACATGTGACAATAAACTAAACTAAACTAAAGCATAAAGACACAAGAGATTGCAGATGTTGGAATCTTGAGCAAAAACCCAAATACTGTAGGAATTTAATGGGTCAGCCAGCATCTGTAGAGGTAAATGAACAAAAGACATTTCAGAAGGTAGACACAAAATGCTGGAGTAACTCTGCAGGACAGGCAGCATCTCTGGAGAGAAAGAATGGGTGACTTTTCGGGTCGACATCCTACTCCAGACTGATGGGTTGGTCTGGACTCTTCTTCAGACTGGATGTAGGGTCCTAACCTGAAGCATCGCCTGCACATTGCCTTCCATAGATGCTGCCAGACACACAGAGTTCCTCCAACAGTTTGTTTGTATGCTTAACTAAGTGCTGATTTTGGTTTCTAAGACCATGTTTTGTCAAAACAATTTCCATGACTGGTGCTAGAGTCAATGCAAAATAGTATGAGTTACCATAAGGTTAAAGCCCCTGTCCCACTTAGGCGATATTTTAGGCGACTACAGGTGACTAGGCTGTCACCCCATGGTCGCCGGGGTGTCACCTGTATGGTCGTGAATAGTCTCCAAAGGGTCGTAGCGTTTTTCTGGTCGCCGCTGGATTTTGAAATGTTTAAAAATTTTTGGCGACTGTTGGTTTGGCGCCAATGATCGTAGCTTGACGTCTCCTGACCTAGGTGCTGTCTTAGGTTGTCGCCAGGTTGTCGCCAGGTGACGTAGGTTGTGGCCGGTGCTGACTTCGGTGAATTCCATTGGCGACTACCTGTGTCAACCTACGTCAACCTGCGACAGGTACCGGCGTCAAAACCAGAGGCCAAAATGACGTGAATTGTCTTCAGTTGTCTTCACTTATCACCGACAGGGTCGTAGCTTGTCGTAGCTTGTCACGGGTGGACGTAGGTTGACTTCAGTTGTCGTAGGTTGTCGCCTGTGTGGTCATAGGTTGTCGTAGGTGTGGTTGTAGGCGGACGTCCTAAGTCGTGATGATTGGGTCGCCGGTTGTCGGTAGCTTGCCGTAGCTTGACGTCGACTTGGTGATAGGTTGTTGTAGCTTGTCGTAGACATTGTCATAGGGGGGGTCCAGTCGCCGATTTTTCGGCGATCTGCTACGACTATGACAGTCACCGGCAGTCACCTAAAAAATCACCTAAGTGGGACAGGCCCTTAACCAGTTTCTGACAAAGGAAAATTGGTGATGTGAATGGTTTAAAATGGTGAATCAAATAATCACAAGTCACATTTGGAGCCCTATTATTACTCTATCTTCTGTCTGTATAGGCTCCTTGTAAATGTGCAAAATGTTCTCTCAGCTGTATAAAGAGAGGTCTGTCACAGAACATTGCACAAGTTAAAATGGACATTGAGATTACAAATTAAAAGTAACAGTCTCTCTGCTCCTTACATGACTGTTGAGCCCATCATTTCTTGGAGCGCTGCAAGATTATTAGAAAAACCTATTCAGGAAGTTGAGGTGGTGGACGATGCAGCACTTAGTTAATTACATAATGGGCATTGCAGAATATGCATATTGTACATGCTAAAATGTGCAAAAGATTTTTTGGGTTTTATTTTCATCAGGCCATGGTGACTTGCAACAATTGTCTGCATTTAGCATATTTGGAGCATGAGATATTGTCATGCTGGGATACTTGTCTCCAGTCTTCATTCGAAGAATACATTTTTGGTCCAGCAGCCCCCAGAAAGAATCAATGCTGCTATTTTACCAGTCAGCTGCATCCATCACCAATGATAAAATATATGTGGCTCACCATAAGTGCAGTAAGTAATCAGTATGGTAAGTGCCCTGTAATGCCAGCATGGACATGGCACCTATTAATTCATGATTCCTACTTTTATGCTTCCTCCACAGTTGAATATCAAATGCCTGCTCAAAGGATCTTTTAGCCCTTAGTATGGCAATTATTTTATCATTTGGGCAGAATGATGGCGCAGAGGTACAGTTGCTGCCTTACAGCGCTTGCAGCACCAGTGACATAGGTTCAATCCTGACTATGGGTGCTGTCTGTATGGAGTTTGTACGTTCTCCCCATGACCACATGGGTTTTCTCCGAGATCTTCGGTTTCCTCCCACACTCCAAAGACGTACAGGTTTGTAGGTTAATTGGCTTGGTATAAGTGTAAATGTCCCTTGTGTGTGTAGGATAGTGTCAATGCGCGGGGATCGCTGGTCGGTGTGGACTAGGTGGGCTGAAGGGCCTGTTTCTGAGCTACACTAAAATTTCTTCTGTTCCATTCTTCTCATCGACCAACAACCAGCAATCAAGTTTTTGTCCATTGGAACTGTGAGGGGAAATAGATTGAGTCTTAGCGTCATGGAGTTGAACAACATTGAAACAGGCCCTTCAGCTCATTGTGTGTGTGCTGGCCATTATGCCTATCAATGCTGCTCTCACTTGCCTGCATTAATTGCAGATAATCTTCCAGTCATCAACACCACCTATGCCGACACCAAATTTATTCTCAATACACTAGAAAGATTGCTTGTGTTTGCAATGAATTATATTTAGCTGAATAAGTTTTATGAAACTCTTCAATGGTCAAACGGAGGACAAGAAGGTGATAGAATTCCTCGGGGGAATGAGGCGTTGACACATTGGGCCTGAGGCAGCAGCCTACATGGAATGTGGGATGGAGTGGCCTATGTAGAGCTACAAAATATAAAAGCCATGGTGGAGAGATGGGATGGAAACAAATTCATTGGATTGGGAGTTTAGCGGCATGCCATTTACCATTTATCTAAAGGCAGATGTTCAAACTACCATTGATGGCCCTTATATGTAGGAGAAGAAATAACACAACATGGGCAAATCGCACAGCTTCCAAAGCAGAAACGAACCACATTTAGTATAAGAAAATAACTGCAGATGCTGGTACAAATCGATTTATTCACAAAATGCTGGAGTAACTCAGCAGGTCAGGCAGCATCTCGGGAGAGAAGGAATGGGTGACGTTTCGGGTCGAGACCCTTCTTCAGACTAATGTCATCTGTTTGTTGTGATCCAGATTTCCCCTGCCCTCCGACCCCATTGCATTGTAAAACTATACTCAGTCTTGACTCTTCATGGATAGCATCGTGGGAGTTCAGGATATCTGCTAATAACAAGCTGGCATACTGAAGTCTGGACTTTCGAATGTGGAAAAAAAAGATCTATTTATGCCTGAATACCTCTAATGAGCCAATACTTAAAAATAGGAGAAAGATGAAGCAAAATGGCAGGATGTTATGTTCTGTTGCCAGCAGCTAGATTGCTAGATATTATGATGTATAACCTAATTGTTCTTAGTCCCTACTTTGTTTCCAAAATGAAGGAGTGTGGGGGATTTGGGGTAAAGGGCTTATTGATTTCAGCCCACTGGGAGTTACCAAGGAACACTGGTACATATTTAGCCGAAAATAAATCACTTCTGGGTGTTTTGTGTCATTATGACTTCCTCTGAGTTGCGTACTGTCTTCTTCTCACCCCGCAATCTGCCCGCCACGTCCCCACTGGCCATATTTCCATATGTCAGCATGGGAGCCAGTGGCACAGCAGCTGCGACTTTCCTAAGTTCACACCACTGAAGCACCCTGGCTACATTAGTCAGGGTTAGAAGAGATACAACAGCTGACAGGATCAGAGAATCAATGCAGAGGCTGGAGAGCCAGCAGCATCTGGAAAGTTTAAAGAATGAATTCTACATCCCAGCACCGCATTTGGAAGCTTTCTGCTCGGTTTCCGACCATGAATGCTTGCGTTTTCTTCGGAGATTATCAGAACATCAGCGGTCTTTCAAGCCTTCTCCCCCACAGTCAGGGCTTCTCGGGAACTGCCCTGCTATTTCCAACAGCCTTACAAATGGAGTGCCGGTATCACAGAGGAAAAGTAAAACAGGAAGGAATAAGGGAGCCAAACATCAATCAGGGAGGATGTGTTTACCCTCAGGGCATACACAGGAAATACAGGCCCAGAGGGATTTATCTTAGGAGCTGTGCATTTATAAATTGCATGTCACCAATTGTACAGCTGTGTAACTTTCTGCGCAAGGACCTCAAGTCATTTTCATCTGGCTACGTATCTCTCCCAGTGACAACATATTCAGCTTTAATAAACAAGGATAATTTCAGCTACCACAGGAAATTTCTACAGCATCAGTCACAGACTAATTCAGACATAGACTTGACAGATCTCTAGCACCCCTAGGGGAGAGAAAGAGACAATTCATCACCTTTTGCTTCACAACAGGATGACGCAAAGATGCGAGTAGCTTATTTTATGATATCCGATGTCTGGGGCCCTTCATGTTATTATCAGGGCATAGATCAGGAGAATCTACAGCTCAATTTCAAAATAGACTTTATTCAGGTAATAAATATATACAGTACATGTGCCTTGCAAAAAAACTCCATCTGACATTCACGGAGGCCATACATACATTCAATACATTTTACCCAAACACAATTTTACCCCACATCCGTTCCACTTATGTGGCCCACTGCCGTGAAATCCCTTCCCTTATTTTGAGGGGCGTCTCCACCACACCCTGCCCCCCATGTCCAGCAGCGGAAGGACCCTAGTCTGTCGCCCTCCCCCACAGAGCCTTGGCATTGGCTGCACCGAGCTTCAGTGCGTCCCTCAGTCTATAGTCTGCAGCGGGCCAGTTGACAACATTCCCCGACAAACATCTCGTTCTGCTGGTTATCTCATGACCAAGCTCCAAAAGACAACAATACTGCCAGTGCTAAGATGTTGACAGTACATGGTTTTCAATTGTCACCCCTACTCCATGCAATAAAAAATGAAATAGGACAGGACGCTATGCTATTTAAAAGACTATCTTTTTTTATCTTCATACATTTCTTTCACTAGTCAATAATGCTTTATTTGTCACATATGCACAGTGAAATTTGTTTTGCATATATTACACATGCGGGCACTGCCATGTCTGGCACGAGTAGTTTAGACTTTAGATATACAGTGTGCAAACAGGACCTTTGGCCCACCGAGTCTGCGCTGTCCAGCGATCACCCCCTACACTACTACTATCCTACACACACTAGGGACACTTTACAATTTTGCAGAAGCCAATTAAACTATAAACCTGTTTGTCTTTGGAGTGTGGGAGAAAGCCAGAGCACCCGGAAGAAACCCATGCAGTCACAGGGAGAACGTACAAACATTGCACAAACAGTACCCATAGTCAGGATCAAACCCAGGTCTCTGGTGCTGTAAGGCTGCAACTCTATCGCTGCACCACTCAATGAGTTGGACAATCAGTTATGACTTTCCATATAAGGGGTGGCGCAGTGGCACAGTTGGTAGAGCTGCTGCCTCACAGCACCGGGGACCTGGTTCGATCCTGAACCTTGGACACTGTCTGTGTAAAGTATGCACATTCTCCCTGTGATCGCATGGTGTTTCTTCAGGGGGTTCGGTTTCATCGCACATCCCAAAGACGTGCGGGTTTGTAAGTTAATTTGTCTCTTTGAAGTCGCTCCCAGGGTGTAGGGAGTGGATGAAAAAGTGGGATAACACATGACTAATGTGAATGGGTGATCGATGGTTGACATGGATTCAGTGGGCTGAAGGGCCTATTTATATGCTGTATCTTTCAATTCAATTTAATTAACTATGGACAAATAGTTTGCTATAGTCATACTTTATCCTCCACATTTCAAGTACTCATGCATGAATTGCCACATAAAGCAGAATATTATAAGAAATTAAATGAAACCACAAACATCAAAAAAATCTTCTACAACCCTGTACTTCCCACAGAATGTCACCTTGGCCATCACCCAATTTGGGGTTGTATTCAGAAAATAATGAGGTGGATTGCTGAAACATTGATTCTTTACGTGATTTGGTGCTGATTGTAGGTTTCATGGAGCACCAATTGGACCACCAGTTTCTGTCATTTCCATCTCATTTTCATTGATCATAATGCTCAAAGGAAAGCAGGAAACACCTTGAAGTACCAGCAATTAGCCTTATTGTGCAGTAAATATATTATATTTTCAATTGATTGTGTTTTGCGTTCTTGGTTTGATCAATTCGTGATTTCTTGATTTGATCAATTCTTGATTTTTAGGCAACTGGCTATAATAGTTGGGCACTTCATCTCAGCCAGCCATGTCCATATCTCCCTCTGCCAATTCAAGGATGGAATAATGACAGTCCCATTGGAAATTTCCTTTCTTGGGAAAAAACAGAGCACTGGGAATCTGGGGCACCTGCACTCAAAGTGAATGCCAGACATTTGCAAAAAAAACCCACAGAGAAACTTCTATTTATATTTAACTAAGGAGTCTTGCCCTGAAAGTACTTTGGGGAAAAAAATCACTGAATGGCGCTAAATGCTACAAGACAAGCACTTCCTCTCAAGAAGCACTCTAAAAAGACCAGGCGAAGCCTCTGTATCCTTTACATTCACGTGGCTTGATGAACCTTTTTGCACACTGTTAAAAATATTTCTGCTATGGGAATGAAGACTGTTTGCATCGAGCTTCATTTTACACAGATGAATGCTTGCTTCCTTGGGAGATGCTATTGGATGTACATTTTAAAACAGCCCATCAAATTCTTTGACCCAGAAGACAAATCTCTGCATAACTTTAGATCAAGGCTGTTTGTTTTCCTTAGATGCCAGTTTCAAGGGATATCAAAAAGAATAACCTTCATCCGAGCTTTAGACAGAATCAGCAGAAACAAGAGAAGCAAGGAAGCCCGATACAGTTAATAAACTGGATACTTGCATTGTGATCCTAGCTTAGCCATAGATGAGCAACAAAGAAAATCAGCTCTTGTAGGCCTATTAGATTAACTACTGTGTGAAATGTGGCACAGTAAATAAAGTTGGCATTGCAAGCCTTAAAGGAGAAAAGCATACACGTCTGTAATAAATCTGCAGTATGCTGGAGTTAGAATAAATTTGCCTTTGGCAATGAGGCCTTTATCTGGATTAGTCTACAATTACACAATTATTGATACGTCATGAGCATCACACAAAAACAAGAAAAGGGCAGGGGGATTTGACAGGATTCGTGCCACCGTTTTATGCTTCTCTGTTTCTCTTAATTTCTGTATTTTTCAATGCATTCATTGTTACATGGTTACGTTGGGAAAATGCTTAAAGATGCATTATGAAATTCGGGATGATTAACATGGCAGCAACATCATTGCAGGGCAGGGCTGCAGACACGCGAGCAAATGTAATAATATGACAGTGTAATCCTCATTAAAGAAAAATTATTTTTCCGAAATGTCGTTCTTTATTCGGGATTTAAAGTCATTTGATGCCATTGAGATCAATTGAAAAGAAAATTGGATAGAGTGCATAAAGGCTGTCTGTTTTGTAATAATCTTATTTTGCATTGCAAAGAGAGCCCAGCTTCATCTACCATTTCAAATAAATGTTTTCATTTGGACCCGGTCAATTAATGATAGCGAGAATAACATCAAGGAAACACTCCATGAGAAATATTGCAGCATTCTCTCAAGATGAGAAAGATTTTGTACATAATCTTGTCTGACCCTGGAGGATATGACCCTTTCCCCTGCCATTACTCCACACAATATGCGTGGGAAGAGTTCAGTTTAAAAGAGCAGATACACCCTCACAATCAAACACGTAACACTTTTTAATCTTTCAACATTAACAGATGAATGGGCATTGGGAAACATTTCATGGGGAAAATTATGTGTGACTAGTCTTTCATTGTACTCTGCTGCATACTCTGCTGAGGCATGGTATGCAAGAGATCTGAAGTCTTGTTCTGAACAAGAGATTAATGTGGAATAAGATGACAGACTATGTTTTGTAGCTTCTGCTTTTGACCTAATATATGATAGTCTGATATGAAGAGATGTTTGAAGAGAGACCAGCTTCAAGACTTCATATTTAGGAAAGCACTGCAGATGCTGGTTTAAATCGAAGATAGACGCAAAATGCTGGAGTAGCTCAGCGGGACAGGCAGCATCTCTGGAGCGAAGGAATGGGTGACGTTTCGGGTCGAGACCCTTCTTCAGACTTCATATCTTTTGTGACCAGAAACATCGCCCATCCATATCCTCCAGAGATGTGGCCTAACCTGTCAAGTTACTCCAATGTTTTGTGTGTTTTTTGTAAACCAGCATCTGCAGTTCCTTGTATTTATAGTTTTACAAGTCAAATCTTTTAAAATCCTGGAACTGATTGGAAACAGCATTCAGTTTGATCTTCTACTCCAGCCAAGCACATTCTTCCACCGTCCCCTGAGGGGGTTAACCGCAGGTTCTAATCAGGATCAATTGCCATGTAACAAACCCGCATAATATTGCTTAACTTTACTAATCACTGAAGATGAGCTGGGGGATTGCATAGTTTCATCATGATCCATATCTGTTGCAAGTCACGATCGATTTCTTTAGATGTGTCTTCACACCATGTTAAATCTCCTGACAAAAAGCATTTATGTCACTTCACATGATGGATGTATGTGCTATGAAACGTAACTTCATGAAAATGCAAACAACAAAATGTAATGGAATATTTTGTATGTCTGTCACACACTCTCGGAAATTTCTTCTGAGTTCTCCAAATGCACGAGGCGCACAAGTATGGAGACTGCTGTAGTGCACAGTGCCATGAAACTGCGTGCAACAGGCACTTTGATACCTCTTGAGCAAAATTCTACTGTTCATTCATGACCTCCAAATGGACATTACTCCCACACTGAAGTATGACCTCATTGAAGCATTGAAGCCTGCATCAGCATTGGAGTGGCACAGTGGCACAGCAGTAGAGTTGCTGCCTTGCAGCGCCAGAAACCCGGGTTTGATCCTGACTGTACAAAGTTTGTACACTTTTCCTGTGACCACGAGGGTTTTCTCCGGGTGCTCCAGTTTTCACCCACACTCCAAAAAACGTACAGGTTTGCAGGTTAATTAGCTTCGGTAAAATTGTAAGTTGTCCCTCGTGTATAGGATAGTGCTGGTGTCACCAGGGTCGGTGTGGACTCAGTGGGCCAAAAGGGCTGTTTCCGCGCTCTATTTCTGAAGTCTAAAGTCTAAAGTCCATAGGATTATTTATAAGGAATCCAGACATCAGATCCCCTTTCAGAAAAAGCAAAATCTCCATTAACTTCTATATAGGTCCTCCTCTCACTGTTTTCTTATCTCTAGGCCTATGGCGAGTCCGAAACTTGTTGGTTGTAAGAGGAGTTTATTGCAGCCGCAATATTCGGATACAGAGTTAAACAACAAGGTAAAGGAC
This sequence comes from Rhinoraja longicauda, assembly GCF_053455715.1. Classification (NCBI taxonomy): domain Eukaryota; kingdom Metazoa; phylum Chordata; class Chondrichthyes; order Rajiformes; family Arhynchobatidae; genus Rhinoraja; species Rhinoraja longicauda. Next base: position 31,549,266 of record NC_135967.1, on the reverse strand, counting down.
AACCAATACAAACTTACTGTCTTCCTTGAAGACTTCGCCGAACTGACTCAATCGGGCGCCAAACGCGCACATGACATCGCTGGCCAATCAGCGATGTCGCTCTCTGGACCAATCCCTATGGTCGCGTTCCCACGTGACCTCGCTGGCCAATCCGAGGGTTCGACGACCTGGACCATTCTCTATGGTCGCTACAGGCCAATGCTTCTTCGGTCATATAATAGCCTCTCTGATGCATGTCCTGTTCCACCTCAATCACCTCCCAGGCTATTCTTTTTGGTGTGGTACTGCACAGTAAATCTCTGCTCAAGATATTCAAGTTCCTAGATATAAATATTACCAAGAATTTGTCCTGGTATAACCACCTTGAGGATACAGCCAATAAAGTACCGTCAGAATTCTAAGGAAATTTGTCATATCCACAATGACTCTTAATAATTTCTACAGATGCCCCATACACAGTGTCCTCTAGGAATGTGTCACGATTTGGTTTGGCAACTGCTCTGCCCAAGATCACAATAAACAGCAGAGTGTCGTGGATGCAGCCCAGTTAATATATTATTCTGTTGGGGTACTCAGTAGTACAGACATTTTATTAAGAAAATTGATTTGCAGTTTGTCTGTTAAAGGCTGCCTAATATATGACATTAAAAACTGCATCTTTCATGGGAATGCAATTTGTGCTTAATGAGTCTACTATTTATCGACTATTGCTCTGCCTTCAACAGCATAATAACGACTGAACTCATCTCCAAACTCCTCGACCGAGGACTCAATATTCCACTCTACAATTGGATCTGTCATTTCCTGATCAAAGACAGTAATCAGTAAGGATAGGGGACAAAAACATGCTCCACGATAATTCTCAACATCAGCACTCCACCTAGCTGCATTCCCACCCCCTTCCTAAACTCCCTTTACACTCACGACTGTGCGGCCAAATTATGGACTTACTTCATTTACCAGTTTGCAAATGATACCACCATAGTGACCCAGATCTCAAACAATGACAAGACGGAATACAGGAAGGAGATAGCGAGCTTAGTAGCATGATGTCAAGACTACAACCTTTCCATCGGTGTCAGCAAAAGAAATAAGCTGGTCATCAATTTCAGGAAGCGTGGCGGTTTAGATACTCCATTCTGCAGCAGTGGTGCTGAAGTGCAGCAGGTCAGGAGCTTCAAGTTCTTAAGTGTAAGTATCACCAACAATTTGGCCTGGTCCAACCAGATACAGCCAAGAAAGCACATCAACACTTCTATGCCCCCAGAAGACTAAGGAAATTGGGTATGTCCCCAATGATTCTTACCAATTTCTACAGATGCCCCATAGAAAGCATCCTACTGGGATGCATCACAGCATGGTTTGCCAATGCCCCCCCCCCAGATCATAAGAGATTGCAGAGTGTTGTGGATGCAGCACAGACCATCGCAAAAAAACAGTTTCCCTGCCACCACTCCCCCCCCCCCATCAACTCCATCTACACCTCACGCTACCTCGGGGAAGAAACCAACATAGTCAATGTCCACTCAACACCCCATCATTCACTCTTCTCACTTCTCCCATTGGGCAGAAGATGCAAAATCTTAATTTTGTATCTTCTGCAACCAGATTGAAGGACAGCTTCTTCTCTGCTATTATCAGACTTTAGAATGGATTTTTCATTAGCTAAGAATGGATTCCCAGATTTCCAATTTACTTCATTGCAGCCTTGCAATTTTTCTATATACAATTTCACATGAGAGGAATAGATCAGGTCTTTTGCCCAGAGTTTGGGAATCGAGAACCAGAGGACATAGGTTTAAGGTGAGGGGACAAAGATTTAATGGGAAACTGAGGTAACTTTTTCACACAAAGGGTGGTGGATGTATGGAACAAGCTGCTGGAGGAGGTAGTTGAGGCAGGTACCATCACAATGTTTAAGAAACATTTTGACAGGTACATTAATATGGTTGGTTTAGAGGGACAATGGCCAAAAGCAGGCCATTGCTTTTTGGTGTCAAAAAATGAATTAGAATTCCATGCTGTGTCTATTAAGATTTTTTTTTCCACCTGTGTCCCAGTGGGAATACAAATAGAAAAGTCTGATAATAACAGAGAAGAAGCTGTCCTTCACAAGCTTAGATGGGGCATGTTGGTCTAGGCAGGAAAGTTGGGCCGAAGGACCTGCTTCCATGCTGTATGACTCTGTGACTTTCACTGTAGCTGACACAGTACATTCTGCACATTGTTTTAATTCTCTTTTGCCAAATATTTTGACTCCCCTTCCAAACTGTACAATTCCTCCCCTTTTGTCGTGGGATAGACTGACTCTCCTTGCCCCCCCCCCCCCCCCGCCCCCCCCCCCCCCCCCCCCCAATCTTTGTACATCCCCAATCCTTTCCACCCATCACTTTAATTTCATGTTTCATGGATTTTGTTTTATGACTATTGGCAGCATAATTTCCCTCCTGGGATAAATAAAGTTCTATCGTATTCCTTTCTGTCCTGGGAAAAACTCGGCCATAAAGAATCGGCCATAAAGAATGCGTGTGGCCACAAGCATATTGGAGGAACAGTATCTCATATTTCGCTTGGGCAGCTTACAACCCAGCGGTATGAATACTGATTTCTCTAATCATGTCCACCATCTCCATCGTCCAAAGTTCCCTTCTTACTACTCCTCCCTGTGCACTGACAGGGAATACAACCCCTGTCCTCTTATTTTCACCATTCCTGTTGTCCAGGTACGCAAACATCCCATCCAAGTGAAGCAGTGACTTATATGTATTTCTTCCAATTTAACGCACTGCATTGCAATTATGGCTTTCTCTGCATTATGGGAAACAAACTGCATATGGATTTATTTGCTATTTGCTCTCCCAGGTTCTGCTCATTCATTCACTCTGAAGTTATCATTATTTATTTCCATCACTGCGAAGGGTCCTATTTGTATTCCCACTGGGACACGGGTGAAAAATATATTTTTTAATATGGAATTAGCATGGAATTATAATTCATTTTTTGACGCCAAAATATAAAGTGTATACAGTAATAGATGTATTTAGGGCTGAGGCAATCTATTAATACAATATACAGTATTAAGAAGTCTTGAACTGTCAATGTGCAAGACAAAGTTTTGTTTTAAATAAGGCTCCAAGGTGAAACAGTTGAATTGAATTATGGATTGTAATGTATTTTGAAGACAGCATGTAGAATTTACTGCTCTGGCCTGACAGAAGAAGTGATGTGCTGATATGTTTTAAATCTTGGTGCAATTGAAGATTTATGCCCTATCTAACATTTAATCACCTGGGGAAGAGAAATAAGCACAAGGCAAAAGATTAGATCAACTCTGGATGAAGGAAACAAGAAGGTCTGGAAATGAATGGGATTCTTTATGGCCGAGATTTTCCCTAATAAACACAATACGTGAACTTGGTGCAGAGAAGGGTGGCACGGTAGCTCAGCGGTAGAGTTGCTGTCTTACAGAACCAGAGACCCAGGTTTGATCCTGACTACAGGTGCTTGTCTGTACAGAGTGAGCTGCGTGGGTTTTCACCGAGATCTTTGGTTTCCTCCCACACTCCAGAGACATCCAGGTTTGTACGCTAATTGGCTCGGTATAAATGTAAATTGTCCCGAGTGTGTGTAGGATAGTGTTAGTGTGCAGGGATCACTGGTCAATGCGGACTCGGTGGGCCGAAGGGCCTGTTTCCGCGCTGTATCTCTAAACTAAACTAAACTAAAGGACATTTACCCAAAATGAGTAAGAACTTGCTTTAATATCCTAGTTTTTGTACATGTTAATTGTTTAGAACTTGGTAGGGGGCTGTTGTGTATCCTGTTTATATGGAATAGGATTATATTTCAGTTTTCCTGTTGAAATCATTGAAAGAGGAAAAAAGGGATACAAAAAAAGTGTTTTTATTTTATTATTTTTATTTTTCCACTCCTCTATGTCATTTCTACATAAGAATTGGTACACAAAATATAAAATAAAAGTGTAGTTCGTCGGTGAAGGACACTTGGGCCAGAGGGCCTGTTTCCACTCTGTATGACTCTATGACTTTATTTTATCGAGCTGAGTTTTGCTAGGATAGATTCAAAACTACAATCTTACATTTGGTCACTTCTTCCTGTGTCACGGTGGAAACTATGACCTCAACCATCATAAGTTGCATACTAGACCAGTGCCAGGTTTAATAAGGACTTTGCTTATCCGTGGTGGAAGGAATGTGCTTCTTGCTCTCCGTAAGGGACTGTGTATGGGTGGAATAGAAACATAGAAACATAGAAAATAGGTGCAGGAGTAGGCCATTCGGCCCTTCGAGCCTGCACCGCCATTCAATATGATCATGGCTGAGTTTTCCAAGTTTTCAGTTCATCTCAGCCAGAGATGTGGCTGGCTCGGTAATGTGATAAGCATTGCCATGTCCACGCTCTCAAGCCTTTTACTGCGTGCTGCCACCTCGCAGTCCTCGTCCAAATCGTCTGTAGCACAACCTTTTCACTGACTCTCTTGACTCCCAAGTACCTCTGGACATCACCAGGCATTTACTGCATCTCTCAGGCCCCCTCCATTTCTACGAACACTTGTGCTCGGTCTGCCGAGGTCTACTGGATCTCCTGGTTGCTAACAATTTAACTCCTGTTCCCATTCCCATACTGACCTTTCTGTATTGGGCCTCCACCATTGCCAGAGTGAGGCCACACGGAAACTGGATGAACAGCGCCTCATATTCTGCCACGGTAGCTTACAACCTGACGGTATGAACATTAAATTTCATTTTAGCAAACTAACCTACAACCCTCCCCGCATTCCCCCCCCCCCCCCCTCTCCCACCCCAACCCCACCCTTTTAATTGTGTTTAGTTTAGAAACACAGGGTGGAAACAGACCCTTCAGCCCAGTTAAGCGCATCATGCAACAATCATCCATGCACTAGTTCTATGTTATCCCAATTTCACATCCTACGCACTAACGGCAATTTACAGGAGCCAATTAACTTACAAATCTGCACGTCCTTAGAATGTGGGAGAAATGCAGATCATAGGAAGAATGTACCAACTCCGTACAGATAGCACCCATACTCAGGATCAAACCCAGGTTCCTGGCGCTGGAAAGCAGCAACTCTACTGCTGTGCCATTGTGCTTTTCTCCCCTCTCTTCCCCCATCCACCTGGACATGTAGACATTTCTCCCCTCTCACTGCCCTTCCACCTATTTTCCTTCCTCTGGCTTCACAAATTGCATTTCTTCTATCCTATTCTCAAACCTTTAGGCTTTTCATCTTTGGCCTTTGTCTGACCACCTCCCCATCCATCTATCTATCTATCTATCTATCTATCTATCTATCTATCTATCTATCTATCTATCTATCTATCTATCTATCTATCTATCTATCTATCTATCTATCTATCGATCTATCGATCTATCGATCTATCGGTCTATCTGTCTATCTGTCTATCTGTCTATCTGTCTATCTGTCTATCTGTCTGTCTGTCTATCTGTCTGTCTGTCTGTCTGTCTGTCTGTCTGTCTGTCTGTCTGTCTGTCTGTCTGTCTGTCTGTCTGTCTGTCTGTCTGTCTGTCTGTCTGTCTCTCTCTCACCAGGCTTTTGTCTTACCTCTGCTCTCTTCCAGCTATTCACATATCCTCAACGCAATCAGTCTGAAAATAGACCCCAATGTTACCTATCCATATTGTTCAGAGATGCTGACTGACTGCTGAGTTACTCCACGCTTTGTGTCTTTTTTTGTAAACCAGCATGTGCAGCTCTTTGTTTCTCCCATCTGTACATTGTTGTTTCATTTCAGCATGTGGAGGCTTCCTGTGACCCCAGCACACAGAGACCCCTCTCCAAGAGACCTTCTCTTAGTCTATCCTCTTATCAGACCAAGCTGTACAATGACCCTCAGCAACCTTTAGCTTCAGTGTTCATTTCCCCTTCTAAGAGGTGTAAGCATGATGTGAATCAATACCAGCCAGGGGCATATGCAGAAAATCACATTAGACTGCCTTCCAAGGGACATATTAAACACATATATTTTGTACATTTACACAAATGCATTAGTCCTTAAGATATAACGTAATTATTTGTTTTGTACCTTTTTGTACCTATTGGGCCCTCTTACTGGGTGGCACCATACAATGGCTGCCTTGCCAACAATCTGTCTCGTCCCTTTCTCTCTTTGTCCTTTTTAAATCTGTAGTTAAATGTTGTTTCACTGTATCTTTAGTTTTGTATTACGTGGGGGCTGAAGGAGGGGTGGGGGAAACTTCTTTAATCTCTTTCCTCGATGGAGATGCGATTAGTCATTGCAATCGCCACCCTCTAAGTGTCCAGGTGCTCACATGAGCTATATGCACAACAATCACAAATTAATGGCTCCAGGACTAGATGATCCAGGTTCCTGCACAACACCTTTCCATCTCACAATCATATGCTCCGTTAAATCTCTATGCCATCATTTTTGCAAATTTTCTTACTTTGACAATCTTATTTAATTTGAGGAATGGACATATCGTGAATACTTGAATACAGGTGCTCCTCAATCTACAATGGATTACGTTCCGAGAAACCCATCGGGAAACAGAAAATATCGTAAGTCGAAATGCATTTAATACACCTGATCACGTGGTCGGAAGCGAGCTGCGGCTCGCTACGGGTCGCTGCTGTTTGCAACATCGTAAGGTCATAATATCTTGGGTCGAAGCATCGTAAGTCGAGGAGCATCTATATGAAAATCTAAAAGGTGGCTAAGGTGGCTAAGGAAAACCATTTTGAATGATTTGATTGCTATAATTTCGGCTTTTTTATGATAGTAATTCATCACTTCCAACTGTTACAGAAATGATTTGAAAGTTTTTGAGGTATTGAGTAATTTAGTTACTGCTTTTTTATTCATTGACTTTGCTCGTAATCATTCTTTCAGAGATATCATTTACAGCCGCATAAATAGCAAGAAATTTTGAATAAGTCACATGAACCTCTGACACGTATTTGCACAGAGACAGTGCAATAGAACCTGAAGAGGTACCCACAGCACTTGAAGACTTTAACTTTTCCTTTCATTCTGTGTCTGATGTTTTGATAAGGCACTAGTCAGGCTGCATTTGAAGTATTGTGAGCAATTTTGAGCACCATATCTGAGGATGGATGTGCTGGGTCCAGAGGTTGTATACAAGAATGATCCCAGGAATGAGTGGGTTAACATATGGAGCATTTGATGGCACTGGGCTTGTACTCGCTGGAATTTACAATGCTGAGGGGGGACTTCATTGAAACTTACCAAATAGTGAAAGGCTAGATAGAGTGAATGTGGAGAGACACAAAATGCTGGGGTAACTCAGCGGGGCAGGCAGCTTCTCTGGAGAGTAGGAATGAATGACGTTTCAGATCGAGACCCTTCTTCAGACTGATGTCAGGGGAGTGGGCGGTGGAGAGATAAGGAAGTGGATGTTTCCACCAGTGCGAGAGTCTAGGACTAGAAGTCATAGCCTCAGAATTAAAAGACGTTCCTTTAGGAAGGCGATGAGGAGGAGTTTATTTAATCAGAGGGTGGTGAACCTGTGGAATTCTTTGCCACAGAAGGGTGTGGAGGCCAAGTCAATGGATATTTTTAAGGCAGAGATAGTACGGGTGTCAGGGGTTATGAGGAGAAGGCAGGAGAATGGAGAGATAGATAGATCAGCCATGATTGAATGGTGCAGTAGACTTGATGGGCCAAATCACCTAATCCGGCTCCTATTACTTATGACCTTATGACCTTATGTATGTTTTACAAACATAAATTCTCTATTAAATCCCAGGCACACAACCATTATCACATGGTTGTCTCCTAAGTGCTTTGGGAATATTCTTTTCTTTCTTCTGTTACTTCAAGAGAGGCTAGGAAAGCAAGTTAGAGATCTCTGTTTCGCTTCTCCATCTCTGTGTATTATCCAAGAATTTACTATAGTGGAGATCACTACTTATATCGCTACTTATATCTTTGTAATTTACTGGGCAGAGACTCTGATGAGTATTGTAGAAACAAGGAACTGAAGAAGCTGGTTAATACACAATTACACTTAGTGCTGGAGTAGCTCAGCATGTCAGGTGGCGTCTCTGTAGAACATGCACAGTTGACGTTTTGGGTCGAAACCCTTCTTCAGAAATGAGTCTGAAGAAGGATCTTGACCTGAAATGTCACCTATCCATGTTCTTCAGAATTGAGCCCGAAGGGTCTTGAACCAAAACGTCACCTATCCATGTTCTCCAGAGGTTCTGCCTGATCTGCTGAGTTACTCCAGCACTATGTGCCATTCTCAGATGAGTTTTAGATGATAATTGATTATGTGCATGGTTCATAATAGACATCTGGTTAGTGGTGCCCAAGAAGTATGAGGTGGCATGCCTCAATGACTACCAACAAGTGGCATTAATGCCCATGGTGATGGTGCTTTGTGTGGTTGGTTGGGACACATAATAGTCAATGCCTTAGTAATGACCTAGACCCACTACAATTCACCTACCTTTCCAACTACAGATGTTAAGCTCCCTGGCCTATAGTTTCCAGCCCTTTCCCTGCAGCCCTTCTTAAATAGAGGCACAACATTTGCCACCCTCCAGTCTTCTGGCACCTCACCTGTATTTAATGACAACTCAGGCATTTAATGACCATTTCATTTCAGTCTGGGCTCCTGCACTTTCCTCTCTAATTTCCCACAGTGTCCTCGGATATATCTGATTCGGCCCAGGAGATTTGTCTACCTTCATACGCGTCAAGACCTTCAGCACCTCTTTGACCATAATACTGACTGCTCTTAAGACACTTCCATTGACTGCCCCAAGTTTCTTGGTCCGCCTGTATTTCTCCAAGGTAAATACAGAGGAGAAATACTCATTGAGGACTTGCCCATCTATTGTGGCACAATGCAGAGTTGGCCGCTTTGATTCCTGAGAGGTCCCACTCTCTCTCTGGTTACCTTTTCCCCTTTATGTACTTAAAAATCTTTTGGGATTTTCCTTCATGACACAACCTTGAAAATGTTGTTAAATGTAGTGATTGCATTATGTACTGTGTAGCAGCTAAATATTAGTTGGAAGGATCAGTTCCCCACCCCAGATGAAAGGCATTACTCCATAAAAATTAGTAAACACTCCTCAATTAATGGTCATGCAATACCTTTAAGTGATGTAACTTGGATATAAATTGGATTTAATATATGTATGTTAATAGCAGAAATAAAAACTGAGATGTTTCCATATATATACACAGAATATGAATAGCTGTTTTATTTCTATGTTGAGGTTAATAGAAGCCAGCATCAGTTTTGAAATAGGTTAAATGCCTCTATTAGTAACAGAGAAATCCGATATAAAATGACATTGTTCACAGTAATTTCCTGAGACAAAGTTAATGCTTTTTCAAACAAGGCAAGAGTGGTTGAATTTCCATCAATACCTTATTAAGTGTTAATGCAAGCAATAAATCTTAACTGAATCTAGTTTTGAATCCCAACAAACAAAAGTCTATTGCACTCATATCACTGAATCAGGATTATGCTTACAACAGGGTTTTCTAAAAACGTTGACAAAAAATTAGTCAACTTCTGATCGTTGTATCATAGGCTAGTTAATTATTCATTCTCCAAATCAATAAATAGAAAGTATTTTTCCAATGTGAATGTTGAATCAGTCTGCACCACCATTCCCTGGGCAAATGGCTGTGCAGGCCAACAAGATGTTATCAGCTGGATACACACTGCAACTATAGACTCTGCTTCACCTTTCCTAAGTTCGCCCTATTTACTGCTTACAACGTTCCTAAGACAAATGAACTGAGATCTGAAACTCTCTGTACGGTAAGTAATTGGCAGAATAAAAGAGGCATTGTGTAAACAAAGCCAGCATTTTATTATTAAATGACCTATTGCAGTAGAAAGTCAAAGCACCAGCAACTCAAAAGGCAAATCACTGCTTTTACTGTTGTAAATCAGAAATGGTGACCACCGTGTAATACGTACCGAGACTGCGATGTAACTGTAGCTCAGAGCTGAACCTCTTCCAGTCAAATTAAATTTGGAACAAATGATTTTATTGATTTACTAAATGTAATAAGTGTACTTTCAAAGGCAAATAGGTCAGATAGCAGTCACAAGCTCAACATCCAACTAAAATGCCCTAGGTCACCTGCTTGCAATCAACTTTATCACTAGTGTATGTCAAGGAGAAAATGAAAAGTTATACATCTTCTCCATACATTGTTTTTAACTGCTGCTTGCAAACAAGTCATACAATTACCAGTGCTAAGGATTTATAGGGACTAGGTATGTCTGGACAAAGGAGGAAAGGGTAGAATGATCATCTGCTGTTAAAGATCACAAGCTTCAGCAATTTAACTCACTGAAAGTAATGTTTTGAAATATGCATTAGATTTGATTCTATTCATTTAATTCCAATTATTAAAACATTCTATAAAAGGGCCATTGCCGTTGCATGGGAACCTGGAAGTTATAGTGAGATTTATATCCATTTTGCATTACTGAATAATGTTTGCCATTTTCTTTTGTGCAGAATATGCCATTTTCTTCAATGGAAGATTTTGAAATAGTAAGAATGGAATATGTGGCTTTGAATTTGGAGCAAATGCCTCCTGAATTCAGAAGCACAGCCTGACTTGACAGTGGCTGGAATGAAAAGCAGAATCTCATTTCAATTCACATCTGAGCAAGTTCATGCATCAAAACCAGCACTGCACTACAGTTTAGTCCTGCTGTCAAGATTAATGCATCTCGCGCCAATAATGAGCATAGTGTTATAACACCTAAGCGGCTATAGGAAAGAAAAAAGGGAAGAACATGGAGCGCCAGGCAGAGCTGCTGCTTTACCGTGCTAGAGACCCATGTTCGATCCTGACCTCAGGTACAGTCTATGTAGGTTTCCTTCAGGTGCTCCTGTTTCCTCCCACATCCCAAGGATGTATGGGTTGGTAGACAAGTTGGCCTCTGCAAATTGTCCCCAGTGTGAAGGGAGTGGATGTGAAAGTGGGCTAACATAGAACCAGTGTGGACAACTCATCGCTGGTCGGCGTGGACTCAGTGGGCTGAGGGCCTGCTTCCATGCTCTGTCTTTCAATCAATTAAATCAAGACTTTTTTTTAGGTATCCATTGACCATTTTTTCACAGCCATACCTGTTGAAATCACTTTATACTTATTTCAAAATCAGTATGAATCTTTTCACTCAGCAGTGTGACTTCCTGTTAAATTCCGATTGAACCAAGGAACATGTACTACCCCGATAGCAATATTTACACCCAACAACATCCCCGGGCTGTCCATTAGTGTGGTTGGACTTGTAAAGGATACATGGAGCTTCTGCCCTTTGTAAAGTCACCTACAAAATCCCAGACACATCAATAATCTTGAAGGGACATTACACAACATTCTGAACTATTTTATAGTTTACAATTACACTAATTTTATGAGCCATATCATTTTTTAGCATTATATTTACACATTTTGTTCCTTATTTATTTACTTTGTAACATTTAATTGGCTTGCGACTTCCATTTAACAGCTGAAACTAAATTCTTGTTGAAATAGATATTACCTTTTGGTTGAATATTTGCAGAGAATAATCATGATTATGTTCTTACTTAACTCGTTGACATGAAATATTAACTCTGTTTCCCTCCACTAACTGAGTATTTCCAGCATTTTCTGGTTGTTGTTACATTAACCTGATGCATGTCCTTTCACGATCCAAGAAACCCCCACAAAATGGAGTCAGGATCGAACACGGGTCTCTAGCACTGTAAAGCAGCAGCTCTACCTGGCGCTCCATGTTCTTCCCTTTTTTCTTTCCTATAGCCGCTTAGGTGTTATAACACTATGCTCATTATTGGCGCAAGATGCATTAATCTTGACAGCAGGACTAAACTGTAGTGCAGCGCTGGTTTTGATGCATGAACACCACAGCTCCACAGAGATGTTGTGTGTTTGGAACATTACACGATGACATTCTAGCTGTGGAATCCCATGTTTTTTTGGCCGTACACCAGAAAAGATCTGTTCTGCAATTGCATTCCTTGCCATAATGATCACTACGTTATAGTGGGGAATCATCTTGAAGATGATTTGCAAGCCCTATTGCAACTGACCACAAGTATACAGAAATATAATTCTTACTTTCTTTTTTTATCTATGAAAAATCACAAGGGTAGTCAGCCAGATAAATTTCCTGTCTTGAAATTAATGCCATAAATTATCAATTTCATATATTGGAGAGTTTGAGCCAACCAAATAAAGACGCTTGGTGCCATTTATTTATATTCCAGAGATGTGAAATTGAGCTAGGAAGATTGCCATTGGAATAATTGAATGAACACTGCTTTAACTTCAGTCAAGTTTTCCACATTTAACATAAAAGTAGAAACACAGATGGACTGCAAAACTGAGACATCTGCTGTAATTAGTAACCTTTACATTCAGCACGAAGGTGAGCCTTGATTAATAATTATGAAGTGCCGCACAAATTTAAGTTGATTCCCACGCTTAGCCAATCATTCTATGTTTCTAGTCAGTTAAAAGGCAAAATCTGCTTTAAACATATCAATAAAACAAAAGATTGGGAGTTAATGAACGTAGGTGTTAAACCAATTGTATAAATGCATCTTAAGTCTTTAATTCATTCTTGTGGTACGGGTATGAGAGTTAATCTCGGAAAGCTGTGAGCAATCTTGATGAAAACTGCAATCTTGTTGATGTTTATGTTTTGCGACAAGCATTTGGTGGGGGATGAGGGTGAAAACATATCCCATTCTGCCCTCTACATTGTGCGGTAATGAATTGCTATTCCATTTATGTCAGGAAAAGTTATGAGCAGTGAAAAAGACTCATAAGGTAAGAAGATACGATTGATTCATTATTATCCCTTCAATTTTGCTGAAAAGTTTTCTGTACTTGCAATTTGTTCTGCAATTGTTCACTTACACGAATGCCAGTTTTACGGTTAGGGACCCAATGCACTAAAGGTGAAGGATCCCATTAAAATATCCAGATATTTATATTTTCCCATTATAAATCACCAAGTCTTATTTAAAACCAGTCTGTGACCTTATGAATACATGCTTTTCAATCTGGTTTCATTCCATTTTGATTTTACTCTTCCAGTTCTATTCTACGGCTTTTCACTTTACTTCTCCTTGATGATATTCATCTAGTCACTTATTCATTAGTGAACTAATTCCAAGGCTGATCCAATATGTCTGAGGACCTAAAATTGAGAGAATAACACAGGTAGAATATCTTATTCCACAGTTCTCTTTCCATTTCTTGGCTAGAATGTAAAAGGACTTAAGATTTGCTAAACTTTGAGATACACTGCTGTTAATCTTCCTTGTGCTTCATTTAAAATCACCTTATGATCGTGACAACAATGACACGATGCTGCTCACTCTCCCTGTGCATTAAAGGGAGTCCTTTATCTTTAATGGAAATAACAGAGGCTGAAGTATAGCAGGGAGATAATAAACTGAAATTAGACAACAACCTGAGACAAGGAAGGTTTTGTGGAAAGAAATTCAGAAAAGAGAATTCAATTATGAGGTAGTCATATGTTCTAAGATAAAGAAAAAATCATCCCTTGGATATAGTTGTAGATAAATTTTAAATGCCATCAAACGTATTTTAATTTGAGTGATTTAATCTTTAAATATTCATTTACTACAATACTTTCTGAACGTTAAAGATTAAATATCAGATATATTTTATGGAATCCTTTTGAGTTTGATGTATAACATGTTGTGAAGAGATATTCATTGCTTGGACGGAAGAATTATGACATTCAGTCTCTGGATCTGAGGTGAGTTTGAGATTTGTTTTGGTTTGACTAATGAGGAGGCAAAGTGCTTACCTACAGCAATTCAAGAAAGCAGGTCTTCATCAAATGAGGATTACTTAGGGAAGTGCAAGTGCAATTAATGCTGGCCTTGCTTCAATTTTAAGAATATATAAAAGCAAATATAAACTTTACATATATTCTCTCTTTCCCTTTAAACCTACTCCAATCTTGCTTTTATTTTTGTTCTGTCTCTTCTTACACATCTCTAGTTTTGTCTTTTTCTATGTCTTTCCTTCTAGTCTGCATCCAAATTATTCTTATTGTAATTTCTTTTCTCCCTTGGATTGTTTTCAGTTAAATTTTAAAATATCTTGGCAATAGAATGTGCCCTTACAATGCCAGAATAATATTTTTTTAGCCTGGATATTGTGCACATTGCTTCAGCACTAAGCTTAACTATTGTGAAATAATATTAACATTGATCCTGATTTTTATATATCTTGCTGGCTGAAGACCTTCTAAAGTAAGTGAGCATCCAGGGGACATTAGGGGAAGCCAAAGGCACAGTCATACAAAAGATCATAAAAGAAGATTCATTTTTGAGTATAATCGCTTCTGCAGATCAAAAGTTGCAAAATATCTATGTCGTTTTACAGATCAGGAAGCAATGTTCTGATCCAAATTCAACTTTTAGTGATCGGGTCAAATCAAAGAATTTCACATGGTTATGAATAAAATAATTTACACTGCTTAACAATTAAACTAAAGGGTAATAAAGGGGGCTTTTACTGGTTGGCTGCCAGCGACTAGTGTTCCGCAGGTGTTGGTGCTGGGGCCGCTACTCTTCATGTTAAATATCAATGATTTGGATGAGGGAATTGACGGCTTTGTGGCCAAGTTTACAGATGATACGAAGGTAGGTGGAGGGGCAGGTAGTGTAGAGAGAGCAGGGACTCTGCAGAGGGACTTGGACAGGTTGGGAGAGTGGGCAAAGAAATGGCAGATGGAATATAGTGTAGCAAAGTGTGGAGTCATGCATTTTGGCAGTAGGAATGAAGGCGTAGATTATTTTCTAAACGTGGAGAGAATTCAGAAATCAGAGGTGCAAAGGGACTTGGGAGTGCAGGTGTAATTTGCAAGTTGAATCGGCAGTAAGGAAGACAAATGCAATGCTAGCATTTATTTCAAGAGGACTAGAAAATAAAAACAGGAATGTAATGCTGAGTCTTTATAAGGCACTGCTCAGACTGCATTTGGAGTATTGTGAACAGTTTTAGGCCCCATATCTGAGGAAGGATTTGTTAGCATTGGAGAGGGTCCAAAGGAGGTTTACGAGAATGATCCCTGGGATGATTGGGTTAATATAAGATGAGTGTTTGATGGCACTGGGCTGTTGCTGTCCCTCTGTTGTTCCCATCTGCCACTATCTCCCCTTTCTGTTTCCACTCTTCACCTTCCTTTCATCTCAGATTTCAGTATCTATAGCCGTGTGTTTGACCACATATCACCTCCCAACCTTTCTTTATCCATGTGATTTGTCTAGATTAGGCTCACTTGTGTTCCGAGTCTTCTATGCATAAGAAACTCAGCAAGAGTATAACTCGTGATTTAAGCATACGTCATTCTGTGATCAGCACAAAGTTTGTTAGTCAATGCTTCAATGTTAAAGTTAATCAATCGTGTCATATTTGTTTCTTCAGTACTTCTTAGATAATTCTCAGTGGATTTTCTGCCACACTTTTCCAGCAGTTTCCCTTTCTATTCGTCCAAAGACGTACAGGTCTGTAGGTTAATTGGCTGGGCAAATGTAAAAATTGTCCCTAGTGAGTGTAGGATAGTGTTAGTGTGCGGGGATCGCTGGGGCGGCGCGGACACGGTGGGCCGAAGGGCCTGTTTCTACGCTGTATCCCTAAATCTAAAAAAAATCTATTCCAGTAAATTATAGGTTGCCTGGCCCTGCAGAAGTGACCGTGAGTTTGAATTTTACAGGGGGTTTGTGCATCCACTGTACTTGGACTTTCCCAAGCTAATCTGCACAAAGTCCTATCAGCTCATTGACCTGAAATATTAACTCGGGCTTCCCTCCACAGGTGCCACCTGACCTGCTGAGCATTTCCTGATTTTTTAATCTATAACATATTCAACCTTTCATTTAGCACGTGCAAAGGGGAGTAGGCTGTAGTTAATGCCAAGTATATGGAAATCTAGAACTATATTAAGAAAATTGTGATTTTTGTTTGCTTATGTTCTCCAAGGGGTATACAATAGATATTCTCTAAAGCTTACCTTACTTGCTGTGTTGATACTAGAATTTAATCAGAGTTTGTAGATCAAAGAAAATCATCATCGCAGCTCGAAAATATAACTGCTAATGAAAAACATAAATTATTATGTCCATAGCAGATTAAAATAGCTTTTGAAAGAATTCAAAATTCTTTCTACCAAAATATTATTCAGTTATTTTTTGAAAGAAGCCAAAACGCATCGTATCCATAATTGTCAATGTGATGATTGTCATGCGTATGTGATATGGGAATTATCAACTCAGAAATGTTAATACAGAAAGCTGTGTACCCACCTCGGGAAGTCATATCCGACAGCTGAGTCTCGGTGTATCTGGGACCCAGCTGAGATTACACTCATTTCTGGCAGTTTCTGACAATGTTAAAGCAGGAGTCTAGCAGATTATTTGTGGAATTTTGACCACATAGGAAATGAAGGTTTTCTCTTCAACAATTCAAGCAAAAACTTAAAAAATATTCCAGAAGAACTCTTTACAGCTTTGCTGGAAACAGAATTTGTAACAAACTACACAGATCTTCCAACTGAATTCGTAAAAATTCAGTTTCAAAACACCAATTGTTTGTGCACTATGGCTGCCAAGTTTATAAATGCGATTCAGACCATATTGTGACTGGGCATAGCATGTGAGACATGGACCTTCTGTACGGAGTTTGTACATTCTTCCTGTGACTGCATGGGTTTTCTCCGGGTGCTCCGATTTCCTCCCACACTCCAAAGATGTACAGGATTGCAGGTTAACTGGCTTCGGTAAAACTTCTAAATTGTTCCTTATGTGCAGGATAGTGCTAGTACAGTGGGGGATTGCTGGTCGGCGCGGGCTCGGTGGGCCAATGGACTTGTTTCCACGCTGTATCTCTCAGGTATAAAGTCTGAAGTCTGAAGTCTAAAGTCTAAAGACTTTCCCCATTGCC
The DNA here is from genome assembly GCF_053455715.1 of Rhinoraja longicauda. Lineage (NCBI taxonomy): Eukaryota > Metazoa > Chordata > Chondrichthyes > Rajiformes > Arhynchobatidae > Rhinoraja > Rhinoraja longicauda. The sequence goes on along the minus strand of NC_135967.1, from coordinate 31,532,242 downwards.
TGCAGCAGCCCTACTGCAAGCCCTTCTGCTCTTTGCTGAGGAACAGCATTTCCCTCCACACTGCACAGTCCCCAACAGACTTTACAGAAAGGAACAAAGCTTCGATTCTTATTCTTGTTTCCCCTCCCCCAAACTCATTAAAAAGTGCACCTTTCAAGGCTGAAGTTGAGATTCATTTATTCAACTCCACGTTGGTGCTAATTATTGTGTAGAAACCCCTAAAGTAAAGTTATAATGAGGCTGCTCAGTTTGAAAAACTGCCAAATCTGCTGCACTTCCTTCTGGGTCCCCTGAGCACAAGTGTGAACCCTGTTCACCGCGCGCCACAGAATTAATATCAGGATATCATTCGCACAACAGTACCAAGCCTCCTTATTCATTCCATCAAAGCAGTCCAGCTGATACTTAGCTATTTTGAAATCCATTTCCCTTTTCCTTTTTATATTAACTACACTTTCAAAATGTGGTGTTGTCCCAAATTTCTTCTGATTTCCTTCTCCAAGTCATGAATCATCAAAACAAATTATGAGTATAATTTGTCCCAACGCTCATCCCAGTGCAGCACCACCCGCCCTCTTTTATTAGTGTGAATAGACATCCTCAATCCTGACACTCTCGTTTGTTGTCACCGTTATTAGATTAGCTCTGCACAGATGTCGTCATTCTGAGGAGTTATGCCTTCCATCCACTCCTATTGCTACTGACAATCTGCAAAGACTGTTTAACTTTGCATCATGACTGTTGCACAAATATTGCACCATTTTCCATTTATGTTGCGCACAATATTAAACAGGAAATATCGTGAGACGGTGAGTTAAATGTGCAGGCAAATCTTTTTTTAGCTTTAGATCAGAATTGTTTCCCCTTTAAGGGGATAGAAAAATGTCATCCATTTATCCATTTGATTGTTGAGGGCATTTAATTAAACCTCAAGCTGTAATCATTCACTGATACAGGTACACCTTCCAGAAATTGTCACGGTATAATGATTAAGAGCAGACCGTACGGCTAATTGGTCCTTTTATATCACAGAAATAAAAAGGCACCTTGGGTTCTTAAGATCTTTAATTTTCTTTATCTAGACTAGGTATATTAGTTCATGAATATGCTCATTGTTGAAGATTCAGGCTACTGACTAATGTTATATTTATCTCCGTTGGTAAAATAATTTAATGGAAGTGCGATTAATGAAACCAGTATCCAAATCAATGCAGATTTACTTTTCCATATTTCCCTGCTTTGTTCTGTCATTTACTCTTGATATTTTGCACAATAATTCATAATTGTAGGATTAATGAAACAATAGACAATAGACAATAGGTGCAGGAGTAGGCCATTCGGCCCTTCGAGCCAGCACCGCCATTCAATGTGATCATGGCTGATCATTCTCAATCAGTACCCCGTTCCTGCCTTCTCCCCATACCCCCTGACTCCGCTATCCTTAAGAGCTCTATCTAGCTCTCTCTTGAATTCATTCAGAGAATTGGCCTCCACTGCCTTCTAACGCAGAGAATTCCACAGATTCACAACTCTCTGACTGAAAAAGTTTTTCCTCATCTCCGTTCTAAATGGCCTACCCCTTATTCTTAAACTGTGGCCCCTGGTTCTGGACTCCCCCAACATTGGGAACATGTTTTCTGCCTCTAACGTGTCCAACCCCTTAATAATCTTATATGTTTCGATAAGATTCCCTCTCATCCTTCTAAATTCCAGTGTAATTCCAGGGATGAAATGTTCTACACTGGACAGGAAATACAGAAAAAGACACAAAGTGCTGGAGTAACTCAGCTGGTCAGGCAGCATTGTTTTGGGTCAGGGCACTTTTTCAGACTGATTTTGGTGAGGAAAAAGCTGAAAGAGAGGAGGGGCAGAACAAAGCCTGGCAAATGGATACAGGTGAGGCGGGGGTTTGATAGGCAGATAGTGAGACAAAAGCCAGAGATAAAAAGACAGAAGGTGTGAGACAAAAGGATTCTAGTGCTGTGAATTGTGAAGCAAGAGAAAGGAATGTAGGTGGAAGGGATGGGGAGCGGAGAAGTAGGTGTAAGTCCAGGTGGAACACAGGGAAGTGGGAGGGGTGGTGGGTTTGGTAGTTACCCAAAATTGGAGAATTCAATGTTCATACCGTGGGGTTGGAAGCTGCCCAAGCAGAATGTAAGGTGCTGTTCCTCCAGTTTGCATATGGCCTCACTCTGGCAATGGAGGAAGCCCACTTATCCACATTAAACTGCACCTGCCATGCATCCACCCACTCACACAACCTGTCCAAGTCACCCTGCAACCTCATAGCGTCTTCCTCACAGTTCACCCTGCCACCCAGCTTTGTATCATCTGCAAATTTGCTAATGGTATTTTTAATCCCTTCATCCAAGTCATTGATGTATATTGTAAAACCACTGGAGAAAAATGACATGCGGGAATTACTGGGCCTCAAAGTTCAAAACAATTGAATTAACTTCAGTTAATGTTAACATGGGAAACATAGCTCAAAGCAGTTACTGAGACTTATGGTCTTGCAGAAATGCACAGATAATTGAATTCAATGAAAACTTGTAAATATCTATTTATTCTTGCAGCTTTGTTATTAAATGTTGCCCAGTTACTTGTCATTGGATCATTTTCAGAATCCCGACTATTCCAAAGTCCCGTATAGAAACCGCAGATGTCGGTTTACAAAAAAGAACACAAAGTGCTGGAAAAAAACCAGAGTGCTGCAGAAGCTCAGCAGGTCAGGCTGCATCTCAGGAGAAAATGGACAGGTGATGTTTTGGGTCAGGATCCTTCTTCAGACTGATTCAGAATGTGCTGCTTTTCCCTCTCCCTTCCCTTCCACCTACTTTCCTTCTGTACATCTGTATATCGGTGAGACCAAGCGCAGGCTCGTCGATCATTTCGCTGAACACCTCCACTCAGTCCGCCTTAACCTACCTGATCTCCCGGTTGTTCAGCCCTTTAACTTCGCCCTCCCATTCCCAATCTGACCTTTCTGCCCTGGGCCTCCTCCATTGTCAGAGTGAGGCCCAGTGCAAATTGGAGGAACAGCACCTCATATTTCGCTTGGGTACCTTACACCCCAGCGGTATGAACATTGACTTCTCTAACTTCAAATAGCCCTTGCTTTTCCTCTCTCTCCATCCCCTCCCCCTTCCCAGTTCTCCCACCGGTTTTACTGTCTCCGACTACATTCCATCTCCGTTCCGCCCAATCCCCTGACATCAATCTGAAGAAGGGACTTGACCCGAAACATCACCCATTCCTTCTCTCCAGGGATGCTGCCTGTCCAGCTGAGTTACTCTAGCATTTTGTATCTACCTTCGATTTAAACCAGCATCTGCAGTTCTTTCCTGTACATTCCTTCCTCTAGCTGCACAATTCACAACTCTTCTATCCTTATCTTTTGTCTTTCCATCTCTGGCCTTTGTCCAACCATCTGCCTATCAACCACCCACCCCTCACCTTTACCCACCTTCACTTACCAAGTCTTGCCCTGCCCCTTGTCTCTTCCAGCTTTCTCTCCCCCAACAGATTGAAGAAGGGTTCTGACCCAAAACGTCACCTATCCATGGTCTCCAGAGATGCTGTCTGACTCGTTGAGTCACTCCAGCACTTTGTCTGTTTTTATCAACAGAATCCTGATGATATAGTGTAATGAGGGAAAGTAATATTGTTTTAATTAGAAATGGGTGTAACAATGTTTGGCAAAGTATCATTGCAGAAGTATCAAAAGAAGACATTGCCTTTTCAGTTTCCAGCCCACACTCCCTCTGTCCCCTACTTGGTAAACTAGTTCAGTTCTCTGTACACATGTTTGTGTTTATTTAGTTATATTTTCCTCATAAGTTCCATAAGAGTGAATTATTAAAGTGAAAATGAATAGTAAAAACTTCCAATTACATGGAGCACTTGAACATATATTCATGAACATGCTCCTTGTGTCGATCTTGTTGTGCTGTGTTCTATTTTTACTGTTTTAAATTGTCTACAGGTAGCCAACATTGGAAAATCAACAATTGAGTTAAGTAATATAATAAGGTTTGGTTGCATAAATAGGTTCAGTTGGAGGATAAGAAGATAAATTTGTAAACAAATTAAAATAAATCTACTAATTGCTTTGTTGGCTAGAATGCAGATTAAGATGCAAATCATTCATGTGTATGCCATTCTGGTACTAAAGTCATTGTGAATGCCCTGAAATATCTTTGAACCAAAGCTATCATTACCAATAAAAAAATAACTGTTTACTGCTGAAACCTGATAAGAGAATGAGAAATTGATTGCCCTACTTTTGAGTAGAAACCCAAACTGCCACATTCTCTCAAAGCCCTTTGGGATGATTAATCTTGTTTATCTTTTGCTTCTGTTGTAACATCCCTTGTTGAATCATGACAGTGAAACCATTAGAACAATAATTTTCCTGTTTGGATAACAGCATGGTTAGATTGTGTGCTTCTGAAGCCCAGATACAAATGGCGCCTTGGAAGTCTTTGATTCATTTATTCAATCATTGGGTAATGCAGAAAATACAAAACAAAAATCCTGAAAAAAACAGATTTTACATCAAAGTGAATGGTTTTCAAAAAGAAACCCTTTTAAGTGAAATATAATAATGGACTAACTACATTCGTGCACTAAGCATTTAAGCGCAAATCACGGAGGGATATTGCTGGATTAGCATTTTTCCTTTGAAATAAAGATTGAGAAATCTGAATAACAGAAAGGAAGGGACGTGTATTCCCATCACACTGCTACAGTGACAGGACGTTTAGTCACACTAGTTCTCATTATTAAATGTAAATGAGTTGAAGTTTGGTTTTGGAGCTCCATGCTATCGAAATAAGGAGGAATTGGCACTAATGATCTGCAAAATGGAGGGAGAATTGGTCCATTTTAGAAGAACAAAATCACGCGGAACCTTTGATTAATCATGCAAAACATGTTGATGACTAATTCAGGCATGCAGTGCTGTTTTTGTCAGTGTTTTGTGTCTCAAAATCATTCAATTCCAAAGCAAGATGCAGTCACAACTACCTTTGAGTCTAACTCACTTTTGCTCATATGAAGCGATTTCTGTTTCAGCTGCACACCTCTTGATGTTGTTTCCCACATCCAGGAATTTGTGTCATATTGTTTTGAGAAGCACCCATCACTGGATGACAATGTTTCCACTCTGGTGCCAGCACTACTTAAACAGGACTTCCTGAGGAAGGCCCGAAGCAAGCGATGGAAATACCACCTCATTCAGCCCACACTATGCCTATCCGCAAGCACCGACCTCCTGATAATCCTTCCAGGTCAGCATCTTGCACAAACATCTCCGTTCCCCACTCCTCAAGGCCTGAACTTCAGACACTCCACAGGAGGGCATTATCCCTAGCCATCTGCCATCTCATTCGCCACACAAAGCCCCAACTGAGCTTCAAACCAAAAGCCCTCTCTCACACTGCCAGAACCAGTCCTGGACTTACCTTAACACATGAAGGAAGCTGTGCAAAGTATACGCAGCAGCCCCAAAAGCCTTAGGCCTCAGATGCCACACAATTTTGCAGCATCAAGCCCAGTATTGAAATGGTCATGTCATCCCACGCACTTGAGGAAAGACAGCTGAGGTTTCACCCAAGGAAGTCTTTAAAGTGATAAAATATTTTCATGTCCTGGATGCAGAGAGAACATTTCCAGCTGAGCAAAAGCATAACCATGTTGCATCAATATCGATAGTCACCAAGAAATCCAACAAGGAATTCAAAAGATACATAGTTACCCAAAGAATGGTGAGATTGTGGAAAATCCCATCACTGAGAGTGGTGAAACAAATTATATAAATGCATTGGAGATCAGACTCAACCAGCATATAAGGATCAAATAAAAATCGATAGTCCTGCAGATGCTGGAATCTGAAATAAAACCAGAAACTGCACTGGGTCAGTGGGTTGCAGACCCGAGACATTAACTTTACTTCACTTTACTTTATTTTAGAGATGCAGGGCGGAGCAGGCCCTTCGGCCCACTAAGTCCCTGCCGACCAGCGATCCCCGTACACTAACACCATCCTACAGACGAGGGACAATTTACATTTTTTACCAAAGTGAATTAACGTACAAACTTGCACGTCTTTGGACTGTGAGAGGAAACCGGAGCACCAGAGATAACTCACACGGTCACAGGGAGAACGTACAAACTCCGTACAGATAGCACCTGTAGTCAGGATCAAATCCGGATCTCTGACGCTGTTAAGCAACAACCCTAACTGCTCCGCTCTGATGCTGCCTGACCTGCCAAGTGACCTGATCTCTAATGCATTTATATCATATGCTTCACTGTGGTGGCATGTTCTGTATGAGCACCAATTTTTGGGTAAGTGTATTTTTAAAATTCCTGTAGGATTTCTTGGTGACCATCAATATTGATGGAACATTGTTACACTCTTGCTCAGCTGAAAATGTTCTCTCTGCATCCAGGGCATGGAAATATTTTATCACTTCCATCATGTTCTGTTTTTAGATGAGTGCATGAGGGAGAAAGGAATGGAGAGTTATGCTGAGAGATTTAGACGTGAAATTACAGAGGGAGGCTCAAATGGAGTATAAACATGTTGGGCTGAATGGCCTGTTTCTGCACTGAATGCAATCATTAAAGGCAGAAATGAATTCCAAGGTCCATGTTTTGGTAAAATCAGTGGTGTCACTTTAAGAAGATTACATGCAAAGCTCTACAGTTGGCAGTTTAATCAAGTAATAATTGTACCCTGGAATGAATCAATCTGTTTAATTTCTGACTGATACATTTTTGAACATGCCTCAGATGCTTGATCGTGCATTAATGATTCCTCGCCAGTAATGTGAATAAAATGTCAAGCTGATCTCCACATCAAAGCTAGCTTTTGATGCAGTGACGTAACCTCGAGACCCAGCACAGCTCCAGATTCATAGCTCCTCTCAGTAATAATCCCCTTGTTAGCAGAGTTTAATGGGAAGCCACGTTTTCAAGTCTGCACAATTTGCCAGAAATATTTCTGCCACCATTGTTAAAAATTCTTCTTTTGAATCTGGTGTTATATTGATCTAACTGATTAATTTATCCAAGTGACTGTGTTCCCACTGATTTAATTGCTTGGTGTTTTAGCTTTTATATTTTACTTTTATTTGTCAATCACCCGTCTCTACCTATTTCTCACAGCCATCATAACACTTAAACTTACCCATTTGTCTGAAACTGAAGGATGCAAAATGAAATAATTTTCAAATGTGCAAGTTGAAGCACTTTTACAATGGCATTGTTTAAGGTCAGAATCCAGGACAGCACTGATGGATGGCTGGGTTCAGTTGTCATACTGCTAAATCAAGTGTAATTATACTGATATCAGAGGTAAAAGAAATAATTTTATCAACGCAAATGAAGGATTCTCTCCCCCAATCCTTATTAAAATAGCATCAATGGAACACCATTACTAAGAGTGTTGAATTAACCTAGGCACACAATTGTCTGCAGAAGGCTCCTGACCCAAAACGTTGCCTGTTCATTCCTTCCCGAGATACTGCCTGACCCACTGAGTTCATCCAGAGGGCGGCATGGTGGTGCAGCAGTAGAGTTGCAGCGCAGCGCCGGAGACCCGGGTTCAATCCTGACTACGGGTGCTGTCTGTACAGAGTTTGTACGTTCTCCTTGTATTTCTTCAGGATGCAGATGGATGGTTGCTGTCTAAAATTGAAATATCATGCTGGTTGAAGAAAGGCACTTTTTTGACATTGCTGGCCCATCTGTACACAAAATACTTTTTGTGGACTGGTGAAATCCCCCTGGCCGACACTTTAAAGTTCCTACCAAATAAAATAATCCATCATGATGATAATTTCACAAACAATCTTCATCTCTCCTGAAAAATAAATGGCTCCTGTCTCATCAATATAAACTGTGTTAATTCAAATTGAATAGAAGCTGGCAGTATTCTCACAAGTTATATATTTATTTTAGAAAGCTCTGAATATGGTTGATCTCAGAGCCTCTTGCTACATGCTTATTATGGAGTTGGTTAACAAGTCTACATATGCTCCATGTCCCAAGTGTCCAATGAACCAGGGATGTCTAAGATGAGCATTTCTTTACAAATGAGCTCCTATTTTTTGAACTACATTCCTGTCTTTTCTAGCGTGGATCGGTCAGGAGAACATGTTAAATAAGTGCTTCAGACTGCAGATGTCCTACTTCCATCAGTAAAGATGAATTCATGATTTTTCTCCATTATGTAGGGCCTATTTCATGGGTCACGACAGAGTCAAATCTGTTCTACATTTTACATAGAAAGCAGATAAAAGGGGTTCCTCAACTGTATTCTTAACTTGAGAAGAGGCCATTCAGATTCAGATTAGTTTATTGTCACACACACCAGGATGCGATGAAAATCTTTACTCACATAAAGCTCACAGAATAAACAGCATACATATAGTAATGATAAATATAACAAAAAAACTCAATGATGAATGCAATACAGTAGACTGGTGCACAATTATGGTGCAGTCTGTACCGCACAACTCCCTTACACTCTTAAATTTCATCTATTGTGAAAAACAAAAATGAGTAGTTTTACTGATCTTGCTAAGGAATTGAGAACAGCAACATCAAATTTTAAAAACATCAAAGAAATAAGGCAGCGGAGGAACCTAGCAACATGAAAATCTGCTCTCGACTGGGAGAACACATCTCCTGTCGACAAGCAAGCCTTGTGAGAGGTCGTTTGCACCCACACCATCGGGATGGTAAAAAGAGGGAAAACATTGTCTACTGGTTGAGCTGCCCTCTGTCTGCATGGGTGGTGAATATCATCTAATCAATTCATCAAATCCAACAGATAATAACTGAAGTAAATTTTGACTCACTATTTGTAACAAGGTCAGATAGTTACCAAAGCCCATCAAGAATGTAATGTGATCGTGTAGATATGGAATTGGCTGGGGATTAGCTCAGAGAGTTTGCAGATAAAAATGTTCAAGTTATCAAGGTTAGCACTTTGTAGTTTGCTGACTGAGGACCATTTGCTCCTCATGTCACTTTTTTATTTTTTCCTGTGAAATATTAATGATCCCTGGAGTGAATATGCAAGTAAAGTTGGGTCAAATCTGACTTACTCAGCAGTTTCTTTTTTTTCCCCTACTGTGTTTTCAGGCCGAGATGAAACACTGAACAAAAATCAAAGGAAACCAAAACCTCTGAGAGATCATTTATATCTATCTACGTATATTATATGAAGGATGGTACATCTTGTGCACATTTCTTATCAGTCACACTTGTCTCTTCCTATCTATCAACCTTCTGTGTCGATGTCGTACGTCGAAAGAAGCGTAAAGAAATAAAAGTGATCATTTTGGAAATACAGGGAAATTCTCCAACAGTAGAAAATTCGCAGTATATGAATCTCTGTAGCTGTTTAATTCATTTTTGTGCTATTGTAGAAGGAATAAAAATCATACAAGGACATGGCTTAAAAATAAATTAAATTCTGCATGACCTGACATGGTATTTTTAACCAATAATACAATGTAATGACTTAGTGCCTTTAAATTGATGTAGTTTTTATTCTAGCATCAACATTGTGTTTAGCAGCTGATATATTAGGTCTAAAATCACTAGTCATTGTGTGCTCTATTTATTCATTTTGTTCTGCTGGGCAATGCCAGCAAGTCCAGCATTTATTGCCAATTTATTGCCAATCTCTAATTGCACTTAACAAGGTAGTGGTGAGCTGCCTTCTTCAGAGGCTGCAACCCTGGTGGAGCAATGGCACATTGCTGCTGGGTTGGTAGTTAGGGGACACACGCAAGTAGATGGTGCCACATTGATGCATCTCCAAGGCACTGGGATAAGGGGGGGAACCTACAGCTGCTGCTATTCATGCACTTGTTTCTTTTGTCCTTCTTCATGTAACGGTCACAAGTTTGTGAAGTGCTGTTGCAGTTACCTCAGCAAGTAACAGCAGTAAAATTTTGTAAGACATCTTTCCTCAAAGATTAAATAATAGGATGGCTCTAACTGAAGTAAAAATAAATAACTATTAGACAACATTGTTAACAAAATAACAGAAATGTGTTTCTTATTTTGGTTGATTGGAGGTGCGAATACCTGAGTCAAGGATGAAATACTCCACACTGGACAGGAAATACAGAAGAAGACACAAAGTGCTGGAGTAACTCAGCTGGTCAGGCAGCATCGTTTTGTGTCGGGGCACTTTTTCAGACTGATTTTGGTGAGGAAAAAGCTGAAAGAGAGGAGGGGCAGAACAAAGCCTGGCAAATGGAAACAGGTGAGGGGGGGGTTTGATAGGCAGATAGTGAGACAAAAGCCAGAGATAAAAAGACAGAAGTTGTGAGATAAAAGGATTGTAGTGTTGTGAATTGTGCAGCAAGAGAAAGGAATGTCGGTGGAAGGGGTGGGGATCGGAGAAGTAGGTGCAAGTCCAGGTGGAACACAGGGAAATGGGAGGTTTGGTAGTTACCCAAAATTGGAGAATTCAATGTTCATACCGTGGGGTTGGAAGCTGCCCAAGCAGAATATAAGGTGCTGTTCCTCCAGTTTGCATATGGCCTCACTCTGGCAATGGAGGAAGCCCAGGATGGAAAGGTCAGTACGGGAATGGGATTAAATGGTCAGTAATTGGGAGATGCAGTAGGCCTTGGCAGCCTGAGCATGGTGTCCAGTGAAATGTTTTTTTGCCTTTTTTTTCTATAAACCCAGCAACCGCAGTTCTGTGTTTCTAGGAAATACAGAAGGAAGTGATCACGCGAACATTTTCTGAGCTCTGTCACAGAAAAGGTTTCCCAAGTGGACAGAGGAACAGATTCAAGAATTTTTTTTTAAAGCCACCTTGGCTGGAGGCAACCAAAAGGTGAACCAATCTACGTGGGGGCGGAAAGCTACTCCATAATAAAGTTCCAGAAGATTGCTGCATGAAAAGATATAACCGGCTGAGTCTACATCACCTCTCATGATGTATTCAAGAGAGAATTAGATATAGCTCTTAGGGCTAACGGAATCAAGGGATATCTGGAGAAAGCAGCAACAGGGTACTGATATTAGATGATCAGCCATGATCATATTGAAAGGCGGTGCTGGCTCGAAGGGCTGAATGGCCTACTCCTGCCCCTATTTTCTATGTTTCTATGTCTAAGCAGCTGCCAAACATTACTGTTACCGGCTGCAAGTAACAGGGCTGTCCTGGGATTCTCCCCCTGAATCTCTCAGCATTATCAATTTTTTTTTTCCTTTGGGTTACTTCCTCAAACCCATCTCTGTAACCAGACATAACCTCTCATTGTGCCTTGATGTCAACAATAGTCTGAAAATGCTTCTCTGAAGCACCTTGGATCATTCTACTGTGATGCACCTTGGATCATTCTACATATGCAAACGGAGGTCATTAGTATTGCCAGATGCAACATAGCTACAAATAGAGAGAGATATCTGTAAGTAATCAACAGAGCATGCAGAAACAGGTGATCCCTGGTGAAATGGAAGCAACGATTCAGCAAGGTGAAGACTGTGAAAACTAGGTTGGGGAATGGTCCAAATGCCATTGGAATTGACTCAAGGGTTCATTAGAAGACTAGATCTAAAGATTCCCTGAAAGCTATCACTATTAACAAAAAATAGTCTTCATAGCATTAAGGGAATCTTGATTCACCTTAGTTGCTTAAAGATAAATTATGCATTACATCATCCAATGTGTCATGAGCAATGTATCATAATATCTGCCAAGATTATAAAAACAGCACATTTGTGTGCATTCCTGTCACTGTCTCTCGTTCAGCACATCATAGTGGTGTCACATTTAATCAGTCAAAAATCTTCAAATTCTAAGCAGGTTTCTGATTCGCACAAAAGAAAACTTACCATGTTATTTCTTACTCCAACCAAATATCTTCTCATTTCATTGGTGCTTTTCTAAAGACCACCTTGATGATATCTTTCCAGTGCTTTGAAGTGCCTTATCCAGGTAATCCGAGTCTCAGAAGCAGATAGGGCAGAAATGATAACTAATAAATCTGCACCATTATGGGCCATCATATTTCTCTTTATTCAAAGTCCCGCGCGATTGGGAAAGTGACCTCCCTGATTCACGGCAGTTCCTTTGGCATTTTTGCACAGGCAGCCACAGAATTCCCCATGATCCAATGCACAAGATTAGGAAGATGCATCTTCAGCCACATAGGAAAGTAAGCACTTGAAGCCTGCTCCACCATTCATGAAGGTCATGGATGATCTTCTATCTCAGCACCGTTTTGCAGCACATCCCTTAATCAATGGAATTGTCTAAAAATGTTTCAGTCTCTGTTTAGAATAAATAGCATGACAATTTGGAGAAACCAAAGTGTTCATTACCCACTGAGTGAAGGAATTGTTCCTCTTCTCAGACCTAAATTTTTTTAAATTTTTATTTCAAAATATACTTTATTCGAGAAATAAATATATACAAAACATGTTCCTCACAAAACTCCATCCGACATGCTCAGAAGCTATATATACATTTAATAAATACATTCAATATACCAATTACATAAAATTACCCCCCCACCCTTGCCATTCATGTGGCCCACTGGCATAGAATCCCTTCCCTCATTTTGAGAGGTGTCTCCACCACACCCTGCCCCCCATGTCCAGCAGCAGAAGGACCCTAGACTATGGTCCTCCCTAAATGATGCCAAGATAGATTATCCATGACCTGAATGAATGGTGGAGCAGGCTTCAGGTGCTGGATGTCATTTTCCTGTTCCCATTTCTAGGCTTGGCTGATGATGCATACTCCCAATCTTGTGCATTGATTCATGGGGAATTTTTTGATACACTTACCATAGGAACAAGATTCTGACTACTTACCCTATCTATGCCTCTTACAAACTTAACAACCTCTACCAGGTCACCCCTCTGCCTCCTTTGCTCCAGGGAAAACAAGCTCAACTAATCTATCTTTCTCCATACTAAGTCCTCCTTCCAGGCAACATGCTGGTGAATGGCATCTGCACTCTCTGCAGTACAAACACATCCTTCCTATATCTCATATTGACAACTTAAAGTACTTTTCTCACTTCTCGTGGTCATTTAAACTTTCTTGTCAGTATCACCTCTGGATGCATCTTTTCCATTCTCTTTCAGCTAGCACCATCACAACTTGTCCCATTCTATCTCTTGGCCTCTACCCCACTCCCAGATCCTCCATTTTGTTCTCTCTTCCCCCTTCCCCCTTCCCTCTTTCCCTAAACCTCAAAACCATTTCACATTGAACTTTTCCCAATTCATGGACCTGAAGGATTGACTGTTTTTCTGTCTCCATAAATACTGCCCGAGAAGCAAGGATTTCAGCATTTTCTGATTTGTTCCACTATTAAAGCACTCTGATTTTGGAAAGAAAAATAAATAACTTCAGCCCAGCAGAAGTAAAAACACCCAGCTATTGCAGATACAAAATACCACCCAAGTCACCATGGCAAGGTGCTCTCCATCCACCCTTAAATCAATTTGTAATCCCTTTAACATGCATTAGTACTTAGGATTCCTTGTGCATGGCCCACGTGTCAACTAATTTGATAGGGTAGGGATCAAATGTGTGTCACACAGCAATGGGCAAAACCCCTGCCTGCTTTAGACATGTTTTGTCTGTAGGACAAAACAAATCTTCCCACAGTTTACTATGCCAAGTGACAAAACAAAGCATGCGAAAAACATGCATTTTGCAATTAAAATTTTAGCCCATGATTCATATCTGTCATTGTTGGCAACATGGCAGGTGCTGAACAGAAGGTTTATTGAACACCATGGTTGTTTTCTTCAGTTTGCATGTGTGCTTTATCACATTCCTTAACTCCCAGGTGCTGTAAATTTACCAAAGCATTGCTGAGGCACAGACCTTTAAAATTCTTCTTCTGAAAGACAGTTCTGCCAGACATCGCATTATACTGTTAAAAAGCTGTCCTAGATCTAATCAATCTCTCAGGGGTTGAGAAAAGAATCTCGATAGTTGTCAGCACTTTCCGCATGAGATTCAGCAGGTAAAGGTCAATTACATGCACTGACGAACTTTCCCTCTATGTTTTGGGAGTAGAAACCAGTAATAGCACAGGTCACCAGCACAGGTATTAAAGCCTTACACATATGGTTCTTTAAATTCCTGATTTTTGTAAAACTGGAGCCCATCCATATTGCGATTGGCAGAATGCATTCATTCCAGAAACAATGTTAACTGAGTGCACCTTATTTAAGGCAATGGATTTTGTGGATGTACCCCTCTGCCATTCCTGACCCATACCTTTCACCCTAAGCTACCTCACTCAGTTCTACCAACTCAGTGTCACCCGGACTCTCCCTCTCACTGAAGAGCCCTTCCAACATTCCTCATGTGACAGCTGGGAAATAAAACCCTGGCTCTTGAAATTCAGAAATGTTCTGGAGCCAATAATGAAGTAACAGAAGGTGTTAGGATAATCATTACCATTTGCAAAGAGCGACATACAGCAGTTACCTAACATATAAAATATGTATGCTAATCCCTGAGTATAACTGCAATCCAATGAATGCCGGAAATATTGTGTATCATCAGGTGGCACTTCATGGCCATCTGCAGCAGGGCCCCATGGCCATATGGAATCAAACACATCATTGTATCCTCTCAGGATCATTACACAAACAGACATGAAGAGCGTAACCATGCACTCCAGGAGACATGCACTCCTGACTTGGAATCATTACTGGTTGCATTTAAAGAGCATTAATGTTCTTAATGCTTCTGCTGACATTAAGCGCTCCTTTGTGTTAATTAGCCAGGTGTTTAGCTCCAGTGAAAAAAAGTTAACGTCCTATCATTCCAAACAAACATTGAAGAGATGCAGATAGTTCTAGTAGTTTCAGCATTGTTTAGTTTAGTTTAGAGATACAGTGCGGAAACAGGCCCTTCAGCTCTGAGTCCACCCCGGCCAGCGATCCCTGCACTCGAGCACTATCCTACACACAGTCAGGACAATTTACAATTTTTACCAAGCCAATTAGCCTGCAAACATGTACATCTTTGGGAGTGTGGGAGGAAACCGGAGATCCCAGAGAAAACCCACGCAGGTCACGGGAAGAACATACAAACTCCATGCAGACAGCACTTGTAGACAGGATCGAACCCGGATCTCTGGTACTGTAAGGCAGCAACTCTACCGCTGCACCACCATTACCACATAGGTCTCCAATGTTTGGAGGTGTATTCATCCCAGGAGGATTACAATACAATTTACCTCATGTTTCTTCTCCCACCCGCCACACAGGTTACACTCCAGCAGTGATTCAATAGATCAAGCACACTTTAGACAGTCACAAAGGGAAGTGCAGGTAGTCCCTAAATTACAGCACGATTCTAATCCTGAGAACTGTTCGTAACCCGAGCAGTTCACAACTTAGGAATGCACTTGTGAACCGAGATCCCACGTGGCAGGAGATGCCTGGAGCACAGTGACAGTCAGCAACTCCATCCCGCAATAGCCGATGCTCCAAATGTTCATATGTACGGCCTATAAATAAGTTGGGCATTCATAAGCTGCACAGGACATGTGTAGATGTAGAAAATATTCAAATAAATAATTTAAAATTCTGAGTTCTACTTTCATGTTTATTTTTATTGTGCAGAATGCAGAATTATGAAAAAGGAATGGAACAAAAGAGGTAACAATGTGTCTGTAGAAATAGACAAAATGCTGGAGTAACTCAGCGGGTCAGGCAGCATCTCTGAAGAGAAGGAATGGGTGACATTTCGGGACGAGACCCTTCGTCAGACTGATGTCAGGGGAGGGGCCGGGACAAAGATATGTAGTCGGAGACAGGAAGACTAGTGGGAGAACTGGGAAGGGGGACGGGATAGAGAGGGAAAGCAGGGACTATCTGAAGTTAGAAAATGTTCATACCGCTGTGGTGTAAACTACCTAGGCCAAATATGAGTTGCTGTTCCTCCAATTTGCGCGGGGCCTCACTCTGATAATGGAGGAGGCCCAGGACAGAAAGGTCAGATTGGGAATGGGAGGGGGAGTTGAAGTGCTGAGCCACCGGGAGATCAGGTAGGTTAAGAGGGACTGAGCGGAGGTGTTCAGTGAAACGATCGCTGAGCCTGTGCTTGGTCTCGCCGATGTA
Source organism: Rhinoraja longicauda (assembly GCF_053455715.1). Classification (NCBI taxonomy): domain Eukaryota; kingdom Metazoa; phylum Chordata; class Chondrichthyes; order Rajiformes; family Arhynchobatidae; genus Rhinoraja; species Rhinoraja longicauda. Next base: position 31,516,099 of record NC_135967.1, on the reverse strand, counting down.
GAGAAGCTGACACCTGGAACAGCGGATACAGTAGATGAGGTTGGAGGAGGTGCAGGTTAACCTCTGCCTCACCTGGAAAGACTGTTTGGGTCCTTGGACGGAGTCGAGGGGGATGGTAAAGGGACAGCTGTTGCATCTCCTGTGGTTGCAGGGGAAAGTACCTGGGGAGGGGGTGGTTTGGGTGGGAAGGGACGAGTGGAAGACACCTGCATCCGCGGAAGAGGGCTCTGCCCGAGCCGGCTGCCTGCCCCTTTTCTGGGGTTACGCCCACTCCCGGGTGATACGCACTGTCCACGGGTGCCCTGGAGGATTTCCGGGACCGCTGGGCACCGCTGGGGGGGGGGGGGGGGGGGGTGGAATGCATCCTCAGTAAGGATGGTGATGTAGTTGTATAGTAGTTTATTTATTACATTTGTTTGACATGTATTATGGTGGTGGGCTTTGTTTTTGATTTATTTCATACTGTATATATTATTGTAAATAATTGAATAAATTATTTTTGTTTTAAAAAAAAGCCGCTCCTCACCTGCCCACAGATGACGCAGGACTGCATCTCCGCATGGACTCATAACAGTTGCGAACCATCTCCTATCTATCTGTGCATAAACCTCTTCACATGAGTTCACCCCACCACAAGTGTGTTGGTGTAGTCAGTGTTGACCTTGACACCACAGCCGACAAGTGGAAATGGTCGCTATTACCCAGTACTATTACCACGAAAGACTTGAACGAGGACTCCGAAATGAAAACATTTGAACGAAGGTTCATGGTGATGCATGCGAAGAGAGTCGACACGTAAACAGGCCAACCTAGGTGAGTGCAGGCGTGGCAAGGGAGGTCGAGGAATTAATTTCCATTTTCTCACAGGAAGATGATTGGAATTGGAATGGCATGACTTCCACTTGAGAGGTGGCAAGCACACCTTTGCAGGAAAGCTCATTGTGCAGCAGCTGTTGTCCATGAGCCACAGAGGTATAGACATAGGCAGAAGCCTTGCAAAGTCTTGGTCCCTTTGTGCCGATTCAGGCAAACTCAATTAAAACGTTGCTCTTTGTCATCTGGAAGTATGCCGCTGATATCCAGGGAGAGAAAGGACAACTTGAATGGTCTTTATTAGGAAGAGAGCAATGCAGTTGTATGCATCCGATTGGAAGAATCAGGCATCCATTGAGACTAATTTTACACTAATCCCATTTTATTTTCACCGTTCTCATCGTAGCCTCAGAATTAAAGGATGTTCTTTTAGGAAGGAGATGAGGAGGAATTTCTTTAGCCAGAGGGTGATGAATCTGTGGAATTCTTTGCCACGCAAGGCTGTGGAGGCAAAGTCAGTGGATATATTTAAGGCAGAGATAGATAGATTCTTGATTAGCACGAATGTCAGAGGTTATGGGGAGAAGGCAGGAGAATGGGGTTAGGAGGGAGAGATAGATCAGCCACGATTGAATGGCAGAGTAGACTTGAAGGGCCGAATGGCCTCATTCTACTCCTATCTCTTATGATCTTATGACCATCGTCCCCAGATTCTATCACACTCTGGGGGCAAATTATAGTGACCAATTAACCAGAATTGAAACCTGGTTGCTGGAACTGCAATGCAGCAGTTCAACTCGTTACACCACTCTGATGACGCCACGATGCAATGAGAATACATTTCTTGTACAGTGTAACCCAGCGAGGTGTAATACATATAAGAATTCTCTAAATCGCCAGCCAGAAAGCCCTCAACAACATCATGACTAAATTAGCACAATGAGCTATTACTTAAGATATACAGCCTTACTTTCACTAAGAGTGTGTCTTTCTGTAAATGCACCATAATATTCCCAATAATCCAAAATATGTTTGCAGAACAACATGCCACTTCTTGTTCTGTCTTAAGAGTTTTTGCAGCCAACAGGAATTCTTTCCTTGAATTCAAGAATCGCTCATTTTCCACCAGAATTCAGTGATGAATATGCATCAGCTGCAGTGGGAAATCAATGATATGTTCCTGGTGCTTTCTTCAATCAGTTGTTCTCAGTCTTTCTGTACCCATAACAGCATTCATGATAAACCTCATGAGACGTTTGACCTTGCTACAGTTATGTCTGTTCACATATCATCATAAGAGCACTGATAGGCATACACATGCTTGTATGCGCACAGATTTTATACATGTAAACATATAGATAAATCTCTGTGCCTGCACATGAGTTTGCAAGATAAACATTTTGCCATTACTGTTCAGTCATCTTTATTCCATTCCTGAATGAGTACTGCAAGATAATGTCTAAAAGAAAAAGCTTTCAATTTTATCACTTCATCTTTTTTTTCACTTACTTTTATATCTTCGTTGCTTTTTCACGACTTTTCCCAATTTCTTACGTGGCCGCATAATATTCTGTTATTATCTCTCAAGCATTCCTTCACTGCACATCATTAAGATGCACAGTGCAAGTGAAGATAAAAAATTATAAAGAACATCTCGAACTGATAGATCTGCAACTTATTTAGCTTTATAAAATATCTGATTCAACAAATATTGCCTTCAACAAATAATCCTCTGACAAACAGTCTGGAATCACACCCATCATTTATCTTTAGGGCGGCACAGTGGCACAGCGATAGAGTTGCTGTCTTACAGTGCCAGAGACCCGGGTTCATTCTGAATGGAGTTTGAATGTTCTCCCTGCGACCACGTGGGTTTTCTCCAGGTGCTCCAGGTTCTTCCCACACTCCAAAGACGTGCAGGTTTGTATGTTAATTGGCTTCGGTAAAATTGTAAATTGTCCCTAGTGTGTAGGATGGTGTTAGCGTACTGGTTAGCACAGACTCAGTGTTATGAAGGGCCTGTTTCCACACTATATCTCTAAGCTCTAAGCTTTAGACCTGTCAGAACATGCAAGGTTATTGAAAGGACATATCTTACTGTCCTTCCATTGCAATCCCACAGCTATCATGAGTGCACATCTGCCTGGCTTCCTGTAAGGCTTCTAATCCATTCCCCCAGTGTTCCATTTCTTTTCTATCTTTTATAATGACAGGACTTTCTACACCATTGTTTCTAATATGACAACAGTACCGATGATATTGAGAGTGCTCACTGTTAATCAATTTAATTTTAGTACCTGTCAAATTACGCATAGCCTTTGGACTCACATAGATCACGGTGGCGCAGCGGTAGAGTTGCTGCCAAACAGCAAATGCAGCACCGGAGACCCGGGTTCGATCCCGACTACGGGTGCTGTCTGCATGGAGGTTGTACGTTCTCCCCGTGACCTGCGTGGGTTTTCTCCGAGATCTTCAGTTTCTTCCCACACTCCAAAGACGTACAAGTTTGTAGGTTAATTGGCTTGGTAAATGTAAAAATTGTCCCTAGTTGGTGTTGGGTGGTGTTAATGTGCGGGGATTGCTGGTTGGCGCGGACGCGGTGGGCCAAAAGGGCCTGTTTCCGCGCTGTATGCCTAAACTAAGATCTAATCCTATGCGTGTGATTCTCCTCCAAATTCACGCTGTCTCGTCTCAAATGATGATGAAAGACATTGGGCGTCATTATCCTACAGCGGAAGGCTTAACCTCTTTGTGGGGGTGGAAGGGGTGAGGGGGTAGAATGTCAACAGGAGTGTGACGTGGAGAGGATTGCTGTAACAGAGGATGAGGTCAATGAATTGAATGCCAGATTGCATGAATATCTGGTAAGGTCATGATATTTCCTGTGATATTTTGCCACTGTCTGAGGACACTCACCTCTGGAGCCAACTGCCGCCGTCTTTCCAAATGGTGCTCTCCTGTGCAAACCCCACCCCTCCCTCTCCCAACCCCAGTGCATAAAAGCATAGGCTATGAATTTTATTAACTGGGACTACTCTTAGCAAATGTTGGAGCCCTGTTAAACCACTAGTTTGATCAGCTTTTAAATTATTTTTAATGTTTTCTTTTTTTGAGTAAAAGTGATTTCCCTCAGGGCTCTGAGAGCTCGAATGGACAGTGCTCTGTGAGATTCCTTCGACATTCTGCCTTCACTCAAGCAGATAATAAGATGGCTGAATGCTGGATATTGCTGAGGTATTCCTAAGTTAGATAACATCAGCACTATACTTCCTCCATGGCATTCTAAAATATCCTTATAAAAGATAGAATCATCCTCAATGGCAGCCTGATTCTTGGCTTTGTGTGTATCTATTGACCTGGATGGTGAGGCAGCCTGGACAGAGATTGCTCCGTGTAATACTCCATACCTTGTCATATGTTCCCCTTACTGCTTGCCTGTTCCTTATAAAGTCCTGCTAACTATTGTAGGCTATTGTAGAGGAGCTCTACGCATGTTGTATTCTTGCTTATTGCTACTCTCCAGATGATTCCACAGCCCGACCCTTGGGTGCAGGAGAAAATGGGGTCATAAATATTCTAGCTCAAGGTCTTACAACCTGCGATATTCCCGGGGAGAAGCTGTTGCTGTGATCTCTAATAAGTAAACTCCACAACAAATGCCCTCAGAGCACAAAGATGAACTGCAAACTTTGAAGTACTCAGACATCTGGCCCGATAAGGGTGATGGCGTCTCTAGCAGGTACCATATGTTTTGAACATTGTTTTCCACACTCGTGTAGCACGCAAAGCATTGGATGAACTGGAAATCTAGCTCAGTTAAGTGGAGATTTTCTTTTGAGTTCAAGTACGTAAGCTGACATTTGACTGCTGTATTGTAATATTGTTGGGATTTTCGATGCTGAGAAACAAATTGAACCTCCCTGAAAGGGCATGTACATTGAAGCACAGCTGTAGTGTTGGTTTTATGGGAGAGCAACCTGACAGAAATATTTTATAACACATAAGAGGATTGGAGTTTAGAAATCAGGTGTTATTGTTACAATTGTACAGAGTACTGGTGAGGTTGTACCTGGAGTACTGTACACAGTTTTGACTCCTTTATCAAATAAAGGAAATACTAGCATTGGACATATTCCAAAGGGGATTCACTAGACTAATTCCTAGAATGAGAGTTTTTTTTTTATTACAAGTGACTAAATAAAATAGATCAACGTTCTTTTAGGTATAGAAGAATGAAAGATGATCTTATCGAAGATAATCTTATCCTGAGAGGGCATTTTAGGGTGAATGTTGAGATATTTCCACTGGCAGGAAAAATTGAACAAGGGTGTTTAGTGGGGGGTGGTTGGCCATCCAGGCCACTGAAGTCCATAGGAATTTCTTTCAGAGGGTGGTGAACCTCTAGAATTTTCTGCTGCCCAGGGCGAGGAGTCTGAATCATTGGGAGTATTTAAAGGGAAAGTAGATTACTTTTTGAAAGTTCAAGGAATTGAAAGGTTTAGGGAACTACCACAGAAGAGATAACGCCTCAATATTGAATGGCGGGGCTGGCTTGAGGGGTCAGGTGGCCGACTCCTGCTCCTGCTTTCTTATGGCCCCACAAAAGGTCACTCGTCCATAATTTCCTACCATATGGGAGGTCCGGATTCTTTCGGGCAGTAGAGGGTGCGAGGGGAGAGGAAGGGATAAGGATGGGGAATAAAGAGAATGAGGGGATCGGGCCAAAAATATGGAGCTGTTAGCAATAGGTATAGAGATCAGTCAGGAGAGTGGGCAAGGGTGTGAGGGTTATCAGCTGGAATGAGGAGTGGTCACGGCAGTGGAGCAGTATCACCTTGGGAAACAATGGAGAAGGCACGGTCCTGATGGGTTAGGACCAGTTAAGAAGATGACCAGTGGTCACGAAAATACTGGCAGTGCAGTGTTAGAAAATGAGGGGATATTATTGAATATTGGGGGATGGGGAAGGATGAGAACAATTGCTAATAAAGAAACTAAAGGGAAAACGAGCTGGAAGAAGATTGATGCCTGCAGCAGCCGGCAGTGGGCCAGGTAAGGTCAGGCATCCTTCATGAAACCGGTTAAGATCTCTTTTAATGAAATGTGTCCTGTGTCTTTTGCACAGAACACTGTTGCATAAGGGACATCAAAGCATGTGTTGTTCACAGTTTGCATGCCCAACAAACCCCTTGCATAAGTAATGCCAATGCTGAGAGATCTCAGGACAAGAATCCAATGGTATTGTAGATAACAAAATCCAAATAATCCACTGCTTGCACATATATTTAGGATATATCCAAGGTCACTGTGGAAAGAGAGGAAATTGCAGGAACCCTGGTTGAGATATATGAATCATCTTTAGACATGGGCACAGTGCCGGAAGACTGGAGGGTAACTAATGTTTCTCTATTTAATAAGGGCTGTGAGGAAAAGCCTAGGAGCTATAGGCCAGTGAGCCGAACATCTTTGGTTGGCAAGTTACTGGAAAAGATTATTTGGGATCAGATATCCAAGCATTTGGATAGACAGGGGCCAACAAGGGATAGTCAGCATGGTTTTGTAGATGGGAGATTGTGATTTATAAATCTAAGTTTTTTGAAGAAATATCAAATAAACGGGAGCAAAGCCATAAATTTTGTCTATATGAACTTCAGCAAGGCGTTTGATGAGGTTCTGCATGATAGGATGCTTTGGAAGGCTGGATTGCTTGCGAGCAAGGGAGAGGTAGCCAACTAGGTTGGCTTTGTGGAAGAAAACAGATAATAACTATGGAAGGTTGTTTCCAAAAAAAGTTGCCTATACTAGTGATGTGCCTCAGGAATCAGTGCTGAACCCATCGCTCTTTATGTTTACAGTATATCAGCTATTTGGATAAGAATGTAAAAGGCATGATTAGAAAGTTTGCAGATATCACGAAAGTGGATGGTATTGTAGAAAGCAAAGATATCAAAAGTTACAGCAGGATCTTGATTAGCAGAGCAAGTGGGCTGAGGAATGATTAAGGAGCATAATGCAGATAAGTGCAAGGTATTGCATTTTGGGAAGTCAAACCAGGGCAGGACTTTCATAGTGAATGGCAAGGCTCCTGGGGAGAGGGATCTAGGAGTGCAGGTACATAGATCCCTGAAAATTGCGCCCACAGGTAGAGTGGTGAAGAAGGCTTTTGGCACAATGGCCTTTATCAGTCATGGTACGGAGTATAGAAGTTGGGATGTTATGTTACAGTTGCACAAGACATTGGTGAGGCCACCTTTGGAGTATTATGTTCCGTTTTGGTCACCCTGCTATAGGAACGATGTTGCTCAGCTGGAAAGAGTGCAGAGATGAATCACAAGGATGTTGCCAAGACTTGAGGGCCTGAGCTATAAGTAGACGTTCGGCAGGCTAGGAATTTATGCGCTGGAACCGAGGGGTGATTTTATAGAGGTGTGTAAAATCATGAGGGGAATAGACAAAGTGAATAGACATTTTGTTACCCAGAGTAGGGGAATCAAGAACCAAAGGGCATACTATAGGTTTAAGGTGAGGAAGGAAAGATTTCAGTCGAATCTGAGGGGCAACTTTGTCACACTAAGGGTGCTGGGTATATGGAATGAGCTGCCAGAGGAGGTAGTCAAGACAGGTACTATAACACCATTAAAGACATTTTGGGACAGCCATGTGGATAGGAAAGCATTAGAGGGATATGGGGCTAACACAGGCATAAATGCATAAATCACACATGAGTTCTACAAGACAGTGAAAAGGAAAGTCTGCAAGAAACAACCATTAGTGCAAAAGACAATTAGAAAACAAGTCCATGGTAGTGCAAGAGTTGGTCCATGGTGTTCCGTTGCTGAGGTAACATTATCATATCATATATATATAGCCGGAAACAGGCCTTTTCGGCCCACCAAGTCCGTGCCGCCCAGCGATCCCCGCACATTAACACTATCCTACACCCACTAGGGACAATTTTTACATTTTACCCAGTCAATTAACCTACATACCTGTACGTCTTTGGAGTGTGGGAGGAAACCGAAGATCTCGGAGAAAACCCACGCAGGTCACGGGGAGAACGTACAAACTCCTTACAGTGCAGCACCCGTAGTCAGGATCGAACCTGAGTCTCCGGCGCTGCATTCGCTGTAAAGCAGCAACTCTACCGCTGCGCCACCGTGCCGCCTGTGCATTGGGCCTGTGCAGGTCAGTTCAAGAACCTGATGGTTGTGGGAAAGTAGCTGGTGGTGTGGAAATTCAGGCTTCTATACCTCCTGCCTATTGATACCCGCGAGAAGGGCGCATGGCCCAGATGGAGGAGATCCTTAATGGTGGATGTCGTCTTCTTGAGGCATTGACTCATATAGATGCTTTCAATGGTGGGGAGGTCTGTGTTGTTGATGGACTGGGCTGAGTCCACCACTCTGCAGCACCTTGCATTCCTGTGCCTTGAAATTGCCATGCCAGACCTTGATGCGACCAGTCAGGGTGTTTCCTACAGTGCAGCTGTGGAACTTTGTTTGAGTATTTGGTGACATGCCAAATCTCTAAGTTCAAATAAAGTAAAGGTGCTGGTGTGCCCTCTTTGTGATTAAGCTCAGTTCCTACTGCAATAGCTGGAAATTTAGAACTCGTGCTATTGTCATTCATTCACTGGAAATGTAACAAGTTATCTCTTTGAATATGCTTGAGGATAACTGAATCCACGTTGTTTGCACCGAGGTTATAGAAAATAATTCAAATGATATGGGAATTAAATGGAGAGCTAAACTCAAATCTCCATTTCATCCTTTTTTAATATCCAGTGTTGCCATGAGTGAGATTTATTTTTCATTTAGCATACAGCTTCAGTTTGATGATAGCTATTATGTTCCTTACAATATTTATGAATATTTGCTTTAGGACAGTTATACAGGTTTAATGAACCAAAAGGGACAGAGACATAGAGATATCCACATAGTGTCTGTAGAATACATTAGCTGCCTCCCTTGGGTCTTCAGTGGAAAAACATTGTATAGGTACAATTCTGCTTCAATTCCAAGTACTACATGAATCTCATTTACATAAGACTTGTACATTTTCTGAGAGATTTATAAAGCTATATTGACCAAAATAAATTATGCATTAGAACTTAGTGTCAGCCTTGAAAACTCACACCCTTGGTGAAAATAAACAAGGTTTGGATATTTTTCGCCAATAGTGGTTCAATCAATTCCATCGACTCTGCTTTGAAAAGAGGGAAAGCACATTATTATTGCTTAATCCTAAATGTCATAGAAATATGCAGGTCTGAACCAATTTCCAGATATTTCTGTCAAAGAAAGACAGTCAGAATGCAGGAAAACAGTCCAACAATGCCTTTTTGAAAACTATACTTAAAAAACACTTGCATCCCATTAAAAGGCCCAGTGCTGGAAACTCTATTCGCTAGAAGTTTGTTTATGTGTGTCATGCAAATGAATTTCTGAGGAGAAACTTCCATGAACTGATTTTACATGATAGAGTCATAGAGTCATACAGCATGGAAACAGGCCCTTTGGTCCAACTTGCCCACACCGACTAACATGTCCCATCGAGATGAGTCCCACTTGCCTGCCCTTTAATAAAATCACTTTAATATTTTTTTAATCTGTAATATACACAGAATACTCAAATTGAATACTCAAATACGCAGCAGGCAGTAAGTGCGAAGAGATTGCAAGAATTAACATTCCAGGTTGTTGGGTTTTCTTTAGCATCTGCAATATTTTTAAACATTAGTTCCAAACCTTGAAGTTGTGACCTGAAATTATGCCCAGTTCTATAATGTACATCATAAGACCCAGTGGTCCCAACGCAATTCTCCAGTGAATCTTCACTATAAACTTCCCTCCAGTCTATTCAGTGGTAATTCTTCATTGGATTCTACTTGGCTAAATTGGTACTGGCAAGATTTAATTTAGGCAAAAACTTGCTAATCCTTTCTGCTTCAATTTTACTGACAGACGTATTATGTGTTATTTTATTAAACATATTTCAAAGGTCCAAATAAATAAATATTAAGTAACTGATCTCATCCATCTTCATTGCTGCCTCATCAAAGGACTCAGTAAAGTTAGTCAAACACAATTTGTCTTGTGACAAATCTGTATTGCCTTTCATTTATCAAACCTTGTTGGTTGAGGAATTAATAATCATACAGAGATTCACCTGGCAAACACAAGTACCAGTATAGCTCTCACAGTAACTCTCAGAGACCTTGTCTCGGGATAATTTCAGCCTGTCTCTGCTGAGGTAAACCACATGTGACACTTTGCTGTGCATTGCTGTACTACAAAAGACAAGATAGTTTCTACCTTCCATTGTTGATGAATTCTGGTAGATAGGGTGGACAAAAAGGCTTTTGGCACATTGGCCTTCAGCAGTCAGTATTCAGTATAGAAGCAGGAAGATCATGTTACAGTCATACAAGATGCTTGGGAGGCCGCATTTAGAGTATTGCGTTCAGTTCTGGGCACCATGTTATAGGAAAGATATTGTCAAGCTGGGAAGGATGCAAAGAAGATTTACGAGGATGTTCCCAGGACTCAAGAGCCTGAACTATAGGGAGAGGTGAGCAGGCTAGGACTCTCTTCCTTGGAGCGCGGGAGGATGAGGGGTGATCTTATAGAGGTGTACAAAATCATGAGAGTAATAGAATGGGTAAACTCTCAGTGTCTTTTGCCTAGGGTAAGGAAATTGAGAACCAGAGGACAGGTGAGGGGGGAAAAGATTTAATAGAAACTTGATGGATAACATTTTCACACAATGGTGGTGGGTGTATGGAACGAGCTGCTGAGGAAGTAGTTGAGGCAGGTACTATCTCAATGGTTCAGAAACATTTGGACAGGTACATGGATAGGACAGGCTTACATGGATATGGGCCAAACACAGGCAGGTGGGGTTAGTGTAGATGGTGGCCAGTGTGGGCAAGTTGGGCTGAGACCCAGCTTGGCCCACCAAGCAACATCCCTCTCCTCGCCCAACCACCCAACCATACAGCTGCTGGAGGTAGGCACCGGTCCCTCTCCTCCACCCCACTCCTTGCATCCATCAGTGCAGCAGCTCCCTCCTCCTTGACTCTCTGGTCTTCAGAGCAGAGCTTGATGGTTTACGAGCTTTCCCTGCAGGCAAAGACCCTCCGTGTCCTTCTTCGCGGCGGTAAACCAGTCTTTCCACTGCACATGGCCGCAGGCAGCCTGCCCAGTCTTGGCTGCCTGGTCAGTCTTTGCTCTCAGTATCTGTAGCATAATTGAATGATCGTGAAAATGTGTCCACAAGACAATTGTTCACTCAATGGCCAATGTCAAATATATATGAGAGCACACCAATTGGGTCAATCCAGCTGCACCTGAAGCTCATTATCTATATTATCTATATACTAAAACTCTCGTTTGTTTGTTTGTTTGTTTGTTCCTGAACTACAGCCAAAACGGTACACAATAGTGTGACAATTTTTTACTCACCGTCGTCCCTTTGGTGCTAATGGAAGAAGTTTCATTGAAATCGGTGGAAGGATAAGGGGAGGGGGATGGAATGGAGGGGAGGGGAAGGGGGGAGGTGGAGCGGAGGGGGGAGGGAAGGGAGGGGGAGGGGAGGGAGGAGGGGAGGAGGGAGGGAGGGGTGGATGGGGGAGAGGGGGGAGGCGAGGGGGGAGGGGGGAGAGGCGAGGGGGGAGAAGAGGGTGCTGCACCAATGCAGGAGAGGTTTGGGCCCAATGGGTCGACTTGATGTTTTTCCCCTTGAAAACAGATTGAGAAACTCTCAGTGATTACAGAGAAGAGGGATCGGGGAGGAATCGGAGAGGAATAACATTAACTGGTAATCTCATCTTGTCAGAAGTAGGGAGGTGCAAGTCCAGATGACTGCAGACATGTGGCAAAGCAAATCACGACAACAGCCAATTCCAATCTCTCATTAATTGAAGTTGCTCTGCATTTCAACTATCAGTGGAAGAGAGATTAAAGGTATCCTATTTGCAATTGAGTGCAACTGTATGCAAACTGAGCCTTTGAAGAACTATATTTGTAAGCCAGAAAAATGGAGCATCTGAAATTGTGCAGAATCCAATGCAAATTAAAGAATGGGAATGTTCCACCGAACAGATACTTTAGATGACAGGACAGAACGCTCGAGGATTGCTTGCAGGTTTGTTTCTGCCAATTATGCTACCAGAGTGGCAGAGAAGTGTATAAGAAACATACTTTTTATATATCACTGCACTTCTCTGAACTGGGTTTGAAGAGAAGTGATTTAAGGTTATGTGGCATGGTCAGATCTGCCTGACAGGAGCTTCCTCAGGGTATGTTCCTTGGCCGCCGATCATTCAGGCAGGAAGCTTCACCTGAATTGCACATAGATATAAATATAAATACCCAGAGACATGCACAACATGTACTGTTTAACATGGTCAGACTAGATGGGCAAGATACCTCCAAGGCCGATCTACCAAGGGTCATTTGTTACAACCAAGAATAACTTATTTTAGTTTGAAACTAAGACTGCTTTTGATATATGTCACTCGTGAAGACTAACACAGCAAAATAGGTTTGCAAACTGTCAGTCTTTCAGTTCGTAAATGTCACTCCAAGATCTCTTCAACAGTAATATGAATATCCCTGTGAAGAACATCATTGGACATGAGGCAACTCCGACAGAGAGCTTTATCTGATCTGCAAGTTAATGTTGTATAAATCCTCACATTCTCCCTATTAATAGGGTGGCATGGTGGCGCAGCGGTAGAGTTGCTGCCTTACAGCGAATGCAGTGCCGGAGACTCAGGTTCGATCCTGACTATGGGCGCCGTCTGCACGGAGTTTGTACGTTCTCCCCGTGACCTGCGTGGGTTTTCTCCGAGATCGTCGGTTTCCTCCCACACTCCAAAGACGTACAGGTAAGTAGGTTAATTGGCTGGGCAAATGTAAAAATTGTCCCTAGGGTGTAGGATAGTGTTAATGTGCGGGGATCGCTGGGCGGCGCGGACCTGGTGGGCCGAAGGGCCTGTTTCCGCGCTGTATCTCTAAATCTAAATCTAAATTCATAGCTCATCCTATATCTAACTACATCCTAGAAACTTAAAAATTATCTTTCTGAAATGTTCTTTTGCTCCATCACAGAACAGAGAACAGTACCGCACAAGGAACAAACTCTTTAGCCCCACATGTTTGCACCAGTGTTTATGCCGGTAGAGACTAACCCCGTTTGACTGCACATTGTCCCTCTACCGCCTGCCTGTTCGTGTGTCTGTCTAAATGCCTCTTAAGTGTTGATATTCCTTTGGCAGCTTGTTCCAGACATCTACCACTCTCACCGTAAAAAACATGCTTTGTCAATTTGCGATAAATTTTCCCCTCTTTTTTTAAACCTCTGATGCCCTCCAGAAGTTGGCATTTCCATCCCAAAAAAAAAGATTTTGACTATCTACCCTATCAACGTCTCACTTATATCATTCGATCAGCCTCTGATACACCAGAGAAAACAATGCAAGTTTGTCCAATCTCTCTTTATAGCTAATACATTTCAATCAGGCAACATCCCAGTGAACCTCTTTGCCATTCTCTCCAAAGGCTCCACAGCCTTCTGAGAGTGTGGTGAACAGAACTACACACAATACTCCAAATGTGGCCTAACCAAAATTTTATACAGTTGCAACATGACTTCCCAATGCCCCTGATCAATAAAGTCAAGCCTGCTGTATGCCTGCTTTGCCTTCCCATCCACATATGTTGACATGAAGTGCCCTGAAATTTATTGTTACTTTCCTCTTGCATTTGACCTCCCAAAATAAATCACCTCGCAGTTGTCTGGATTAAACTCTGTCTGTCATTCCTCTGCCCAATATCCAAACTGATCCATACCCTGCTACATCCTTTGACAACTTTCCTCGTTATACACAACTCCACCAGTTTTCATCCAACCCCACCACCACCTCATGTGATTTAATCTTCTGCACCAGCTTACTGTGAGGGATCTTGTCAAATGCTTTAATAAAGTCCTTGTAGATAACACACTGCCCTACACATATCTATCAGTTTTGTCACTTCCTCAAAACATTCTATCAAATTTGTGAGGAAACTCACAAAACATTCAATCAAATTTGATCGGGCAACAAGTGAGAAGTGGAAATGCTTTGATTAGAGCTAGCAATTCCATGTTCCCTTTCACAGTCATCAATCACATGGCACCCTCTTCCCACACAGTTCTGTTAGCAATGAATTAATGAACATCTTGTGGCAAATCATTGGAAGACTGGGGCGGCCAAGGCTGAAGTAGTTTGTATCTGATTTAAGGTGGTGATCATGGAGTAAAATCCATTGACCGTGGCCTACACGGACTCAATTGAGGGCTGCATTTTATACTACAACCCTGAAGCCTGTAGGTAATTTATTCCAAGGACAAAAACATAATCATGAAGGCATGCTTGAGATGAACTCCAATCACTCTGCAATTGTGTTCTTATATATCACATATTTTCCGCTTCTATTGTTGCAGGTGTTTTGTATTGGTTGAGCGTCAGATTCAACGGATGATTGGGGTGTTGGATCTGCATCTGAGGCAGACGATGACAGACAGTGCATCAGCCATCTAGCGTGCCTGAATGGCATACTTTAATTTCTCACCTGGGATGTTAATGCAGTGGGAGAGATGGGCATGCTGCACTAGGTTCTGGGGTGCTAGCACACTGTTAGAGCACTACCCAGCAGCTACCCAGTCAGTCTCCCACCTTGTCCATCATCATATTAATTTGGACTTTATCCCAAATGTGCTGATCACTATTCATCTGAATCCTGAATAGTAATGCTGGCTTGAACTATATTTCCTCTTCAATAATATGTTCATCCAACTGGTGCATACATTATTGACAAATAAAATAGCAACACAAACTCAGTCAGGCCCGCTACTCTAAAAAGATACAAAGTCCATTTAATCTCCAACACCTATCCAGTTGACTCCATTTCTCCGGAGGCTCTTTTTTCTTTCCACTAAAACTTTCCTAAAGTTTCATGCCACATGCTCATTGAATTTTCTGAGATCTCTTCTCACAAATGAGCACCTTTCCAATTTCACCATGACCTGCATCTGGCTTTGAAGTTAAATGAAGAGCCCAAAATTATTTACTCTTTGATTTTGTGAATCTCTTCTTTTTTAGACTTTCAGACTTTTACAGTACAGAAAAAGGCCCTTCAGCCCATCGAGTCTGCAATGACTACCGATCACCCCCATAAACGAACACTATCCTACACACTAGGGACAATTTACAATTTTGTTTTTTACCAAAGTCAATTAACCTATAAACCTGTACATCTTTGGAGTGTGGGAGGAGACTGGAGCACCCAAAGAAACCCTACATGCTGACAGGAAAAACATACAAACACCGTACAGACAGCACACATAGTCAGGATCGATGGGAGCTGTAAGGCAGTAAATCTACCACTGCGTCACTGTGCCGCACCACTGTCAAACATTCCAGAGATGGACCATTTTATTCCTGCAACAATTATCATATCATATCATATATATACAGCCGGAAACAGGCCTTTTCGGCCCTCCAAGTCCGTGCCGCCCAGCGATCCCCGTACATTAACACTATCCTACACCCACTAGGGACAATTTTTTTTTACATTTACCCAGCCAATTAACCTACATACCTGTACGTCTTTGGAGTGTGGGAGGAAACCGAAGATCTCGGAGAAAACCCACGCAGGTCACGGGGAGAACGTACAAACTCCTTACAGTGCAGCACCCGTAGTCAGGATCGAACCTGAGTCTCCGGCGCTGCATTCGCTGTAAAGCAGCAACTCTACCGCTGCGCTACCGTTCTACTTAATGCTACTTAACATTCCATATGGCTCAAAAATAAATGGTTTCATCCACAAAGTAGTTAGACATAGAGGCAATTTGTTCTTTAAAGAAGAACAATATTTTCACTTGACCTTGCAATAACTAAGAATTAATCTGGTTAGTTACTAGATCTTACTATGTCTGCTGAGTCTCAGCGAGTAAGTGAATGGAACAGATCACCCTGTTTTAATTTGTGAAGTAGCAGAAGATGCGGGTAAATCTTGTGACAGCCACTTTTGGATCAGTGTGTATAAGAGAAAATTATAAGGGATTGACATATATGGAGGTGATGTGACAAGATATTAACAGTGTCTATTTTGTAAACCAGCATGTGCAGTTTCTTGTGTCCATATTAACACTGTCAACCTCTCTGCATAAATGCTGCATTGCAAGTTGTGTGTCTGTGTTTTACTTATTAAGGCAAAAACTTGAGTTTCCAGTAAAGGGAATCCTTTGAATGCAAATAAATGAAACTAAGGGAAAATGTGAGAAGATCCATCAGGTTAAAAATCTGTTTCAACAAGCTAGAATGGAACTGAATACCAATCATGGATTTACTCTGGAGCACATCAGTATTATTCAGAGGCATCCGTTCCTCCCTGATGTTGCACATCGTCCAACAGAGGAGTTCATACAGTCAATTTGGGTGAAGCAGTATTGACAGGAAAAGCAACTTGTCATGGGCAGTTACCCTCCCCTTCTTCTTGCTCCATTTTAATGGTACAAATGTGTGACAGCAGACTGCAATATTTGAAGAGGTGTCAATGCAGATTGAACTGACAATTTTTCTGATTGGTTGTTACGTTGTGGAGCTAACTAATTTTAAAAACAAAGCTCAATATCAATTAATCAACAGGGTTGCCCTTTGTAACCAATCTAGTTTTAGTGTTACACACCTGGCATGTGTATTTTTCCTCATTTTACAGAAAGAATCCACAATCCATGAGTATCAATAAATGTTGTATTTCTGTTAAAAAGAAATCCTCCACTCCATGCAAAATCCGGAAAGCCTCAGAAAAAAATACATGTGGCTTTATACTTGAGATTTGCTTTTCTGTGTCTGATTTCATCAATAATCATAGCCAGAGGAACATAAGCATATTGGAATATTGTAGAGACACAAGAGACTGCAGATGCTGGAATATTGGGCAAAAAGCAAAGTGCTGGAGGAACTCAGCTGGTCAGGCATCATCTGCGGAAGAATGGACAAACGGTATTTTGGGTCAGGACCCTTCTTCAGACTGAAAGAGAAGTGGGGGTGGGGCAAAGTCTGGCAAGTGATGAGTAGATACAGGTGAGGGGTGGGAGTGATTGGCAGATGGGTATTGATAGTGACAAAGCCGAGAGGTGAGGAGACAAAAGGGGTCACATAAGGAAAGATGAGGGGTGTGAAATGTAACCGCTGAGAGAGGGATATAGTTGGAATGGGACAGAGAGAGCAAAAGAAGGGGAGATAAAACAGAAATAGGCAGCTCGCGGATGGGAGGAGTAGGAGATGAGCATACGGATGAGGTGAAAGGAGCCGGGTGATCAGGGTGGTGGGAGATGGTGGGAGGAGTGTGTGAGCAGGGTAGGGGGCAGATCGGGAGGGAGAAAATTAGAGGTTGTATCACTTGAAATAGGAGAAATCAGTGTTCATCCTGTTGGGATGTTGGTAACCAAGCAAAATGAGCTGCTGTTCTGCCAGTTTGTTTTGTAGCCTGGGGCAGAAAGCTTGGTTGGCAACAGGAAGGGGAGTTAAAATGGTTAGGAACTGGAAGCTCTAGCAGGCCTTGGCAGAGTGCAAGTGTTTTGCAAAATGGTTGCCTGATTTATGCTTAGTCTTGCCAATGTACACCCAGTCTACGCTTGGTCGTATCAACAAATGTCTAGTCTAAGCTTGGTCTTGCTGATGCATGTATAATCAGCCCTTGGTCTTTCTGATGTGTGCCAAATCTATGCTTGGATTCGCCAATGCATTTCTCCTTTTCATCTCTAGCTTTGTTGCTACCTTCACCTATCTGCCAATCAACCCACCCCCTCCCCCCCAACTCACCTTTATCCACCTATCACTTGCCCCACCCCACCTTACTTTTTCAGCTTTCCTCTCACCACTTGAATTAGTCTGAAGAAAGGTCCTGATCCAAATCATCATCTATCTATTCCCTCCATAGATACTGCCTGATCTGCTTAGTTCCTCCAGCACTTTGTGTTTTTCGTCTGATGTGTTGCTCAGTGCACATTTACATTTGTAACAGAAAGGTATATTTACCATTTGCTGCCACTTTGCAACATTAAAACTGATGAAAACAAAATATTTCATCAACCCCATTTTGGATAATGTGGAATTTGTGCTATGAAGTTGTGAACTCCCATTAAAAGTATTTTAATGAATGTGTTAGCATCTCTCAGGAGATACATAAGGTGGTATATCAACAGAAGCTATGTGAGCTATGTTTTCCTTACCCATTTATCAAGTTTTGTGTTATGAAGTAACAGCCAATGGTAGATACATTGATCTATTGCCATTACTTACAATCATAAATATAAACTGTCAACTGCTCTGGCAATACACTGATGCTATTTTGATTGGATCTGCATCTGCTTAAGGACTATTCAAGACCTGGATGTGTTAGATGACATTAGAGAAATTCACGTTCTTCTCCCTGGAGTGGAACGGGTTCCCTCTTCATTTTATGTGATTTTAAAAAAAATTATGTCAAAATTGGCACTGCCTTCTCTTAACCATGTTCAAGAGCAGAAGACAAGCACTCTGCAAAAAATAGAGAGCTCATAAAATGATTTATTTGATGGCTGGAGAATAGACATAAAGATGTTAACATACGTAACTGACAGATGGGAGTATAATTTCTATGGCACTGAGCAATTATGGAATAACTGTCGGGTGCTGGAAACTCAATTTTCCATGAATGTTGAGCTGTTAAACAATCTATTGCAAAATATGATTTCTGGATTGTCATCGTTGTCATGGGATAAGATACTATTATTCCTCTGAAAGTTGATTCAGATGGGCAATATTATTCTCATTTCTTATGCCTGCACATCAAACAGAGAAAAATAGGTTCATGATCATATAATCTAGGCTGACAGATTAATGAATACTGTATTGTTGGAAAAAGCTACCCTTAGCAGGAAATGAAACCAAGTTTCCATCTGCATCTTCCAGCAGAGGTAAAAAGTTCCCATGTTGATGTATGAGGAGCAATTAATTATTCGAGCACAATGGTTAATATTCTCTCAGTAATCTGCAAAGAACAGGCTAACTGATTATTAAGGTTGAATCCTGAGGAAGGCCTTGTTTTGTTCAAATTGACCATTTTATTTGTCCACATTACAGGGCTTCTTGCAATCCAAAATTGCTAATACATTTTGAAGAGAGTCCTCAGGAAGTAATAAAATCTCATCTGGCTCCATAAATATTTTTGATATCCCTTCTCTGAATATTTCAGATAGCCATATATTTTAATATAGATATAATATAGTAATAACTGAATTATTACATTTGATATCATCAAGTTTACTTCTTGTGCCAAATCATTACAGGGTTTACTCCTGTGACTTTCTCTGAAATAATCAGGTCATTTGTCAAAGAGGTGGGAATGTTCCATGTAAGAAGATTGCCTTTTTTAGTGCTGAACCTGATGCCAAGATACATGTAAACCAGTACATACCTTACTCAGTACATCACTGTAGTACGCTCAGAACACCAGAGGCAAAACCAGAGGTGTTATTGAGGAGATACTTTTATCCAGTTGTTCATTAATTGATAGAACTAAATTGTGCAACAGATGAACAGTAATTAATACGGAGACAAATGGGAACAAAATGTTATCAGATTCAAATGAATTATTCCATCATTCGTTACATATATGCAGAAGTTGAAAGCACTGGCAATTAATTGTCTTCTCTCAGAGAAGTCACCAAGGCTTTTCGGAAAAGAAACTTGAATTACAAAAACTATTTGTGCATGGAAATAACTTTAAACATACGGGTGCCAAGAAATGACAATGAGAGTGTGGCTGGTTCAGCAAAGCATTCTTAGTGGTGTTGATTGAGGAATGGGTGCTGGCCAGGAAACCAGGAAAAACCTGTCTGCTTTTTAAGTTTAGTTTAGTTTAGTTTAGAGATACAGCGTAGAGCAGATACAGTGTGGGAGGAAACCGAAGATCTCGGGAGAAAGCCCATGCGGTCACGGGGAGAACGTACAAACTCCATGCAGACAGCACCCGTAGTCCAGATCGAATGCAGGTCTTCGGTATTGCAAGCGCTGTAAGGCAGCAACTCTACTGCTGCGCCACCGTGCCGCCCTCTCGGAGTTTAAGCATTTAAACTCCAGCTTCACTTCCAGATAAAGTACACAAGGCATTAATTTAACATATCACCTGCACTAGCATTGCCAACAGTAACTTATTCTCTCTAACCTACACTGACTTATCAGTCTGAAGGAGAGCTTGAACCCACAGACTTCTGAATGAGGATAAAATGTACTGGAAAGGAATGAATTGTCACATAATGGGTAGTGTGAATGCACAGACGCTGACATTAAGACACATGCCATACAGAGGCAGCAAAAAGTGAATTGTTCCCTTTTATCCTTTCAGTACGTGCGCAAGAATTGCTGCTGAGTTATTTAGGCTGTGCAGCACAGTAAAATTTATAGGTGAATTATTCAATTTTTATCTGGAGTCTCAATGAATAAGCTGACACTAAGAAATGCACACTGAATTGTTTATCTTGCCCAATGTATCCCTTACATACACAAATATATTCACTGAGGCCACACTACATGATAGTACAAAATGATTAATATTTTGCACCCACGCATTGAAGGCCTTTGAAACAAATGTAAACTTCTCTATATCAGTACTCATGATCATTGAAGGTGATTGTTCCCGCTCTCCAATCTTACTACTATTCTGTTTGGGCTAATACATCCACAAGCTTCTGGGCAAATAAACATTTCCAGGCTAGATTCATGATTCTGACCAGCCCAGGATTCAGCATCTGGTCTCAATTGCTTGCTATTCAGAAGATAAAAATAAAAGAACGTTAGGAGATGCTGAAAACCGTCAGGGAACTTCATTAAAATTGAAACAGACTATAAACATAATGGTGCTTTGGCTGGGAGCAGTTCAGGAATGGTTTACTAATCTAATACCTGGAATGGGTGACTTGTCTTCTGGGGAAATATTGGAAGTCAGGATTATCTCACGAAAGACTAGAAGAGCGAGAGAGGATTTGTTTGAAACTTTTAAGGTCCTGAGCTGCCGTGACAGGTTGGATGTGTAGTGGATGTTTAGGTTTATGTTAGGTTTATTATTGTCAGGTGTATTGAGGTAGAATGAAAGCTTTGTTTTGTGTGCTATTCAATCAGATCAGATAATACTATACATAAATACATGCAAGTCAAACTCAAGTACAATAAATAGGTAAGGCAAATGGAAAGATACAGATTACAGAATATAGTTCTCAGTATTGTAGTGGACCAGTTCCACCGACAAAGTGCAATGTCCACAATATGTTAGAGGTGCCCTAACTTATGGAAGGATCATTCAGAAGTTTGATGACAGAGGGGAAGAAGCTGATCAGGAGTTTGGTGGTGTGGGCTTCCAAAATTCTGTATCTTCTGCCCAATGGGAGCAGGGAGAAGAAAGATTGAGTGGGGTAGGGCAAGTCTGATTATAATAGCTGCTTTTCTAAGACAGCATGAAGTGTAGATGGGGTCAATGGTGGGGAGTCTGGTCTATGTCCAAAGCAATGCAATTTCTTGTGGTCTCGGGCAGAACTAATCCCACATCAAGCTGTAATGCAACCCAACAGTTTGCTTTCTCTGATGCATCAGAGGAAGTTTGTAAGAGTCATTGGAGACATGCCAAATTTCCCCCGTTTCCTATGGAAGTAGAGGTGTAGATGTGTCTTCTTGGCTGTTGCTTCAGTGTGATTGGTCCACAACAGATCTTCGGTAATATTAACGCCAAAGAACTAAAAGCTCTCAACCATTTCCACATTAGCACAAAGCTTTCATTATACCTCGATACACGTGACTAGAATAAATTTAAACATAATTCTAAACATTCTCTACACACCCACCCTGTCAAGGATTTTCAGAACCCTGATACTGATTGAGGCAAGTTCTCCATCACACTTCCTGAAGTCGATAACCAGCTCCTTTCATCTTCCTGACATTGAGGGAGAGATTATTGTCTTGACACCATTTTAATTAGTTCTTTATCTTCTTTCTATACTTCTTTTGTCATTGTTCGTGTTCTGGCCACATAGTGATGTTATCTGCAAACTTGTAGTTGGAGTTAGAGTTGAATTTGGCCATACAGTCATGTGTGTATAGGGTATATAGTATGGGACTGAGAACGTATCCTTTCAGGGCACCAGTGTTGAGAATTATTTTGAAGGAGGCGTTGTCACCTATCCTCACTGATTATGGTCTGTGGGTCAGAAAGTTGAGGATCCAGTGCTAGAGAGAGGAGATAATTCGCAGGTCTAGGAGTTTGAAGTTGAGTTTAGTTGGGATTATGGTGTTGAAGATGGAGCTAAGGTCGATAAATAGGAGTTTCACATAGAAGTCTTTGTTGTCTAGTTGTTCCACAGATGAGTTTAGGGGCAGGGACATGGAGTCTGCTGCTATAACAAACTGCATGGATCAAGGCTGGCTGGGAGGCTGGAGCTAATGGGCGCCATCATCAATTTCTCGAAGCACTTCATGATTGGTGCATGTCAAAGCCACTGGATGGTAGTCATGAGACGTTCTTTGGCAGAGAAAAATTGAATCTTACTGGTCAATGCTTAAATATTATGTGTCACCCATTTAAGACAGAGGCAGGGTATTTTCCCCCCCCCCAAGGGGATTGTGTGTCTTTGAAACTCTCTTCTGCAAAAGACAATGGAAGCAGAGCCTTTAAACAGAATATGTTTAAGGCAGAGATGCTTGATAAGTTGAGCAAAAGGCTATTTTTAATGGCAGGGCATGCTTGAGGGGCGGAGCAGTTTGTTCCTTGTCCTACATCATGTGTAAGCTCACAGGTTTGTGATTATAATTTGTCGTTTTTCTCTGCCTTCCGCTTGGTAACTAGCCAAACTTAATTGCAGTAAGCAACTCTTGGCGTGGCTACTCACAGGCACAGATCTGCATCCTTCTTCAGGACACGGCGGGCTTTTGGCACTGGACAAACAACAGAGTATGCAAGTATTAAATCTTGTTTCCTCAACCTGCTCCCGCATGGGATCGGATACGAGTTCAAGGGTTCAGTGCAGATTTCCAGCAAACGTGGCATATTGTGACTCCAAATCAATTTTGTGTTGGCGGAGTAGAGAGAGGGGCGAAAGGTCATCAAATATCAGTTACTGCAAACATCTGTCTATTGTGTAATCATGTCTGTGACCAGCAGAAGCAGTTAAGTGAACTGTGGTTGTGTCATTCAGCATCACAGCCAATAATCTCAAGGCCATTAACTGCCAACGAATCTGATTAAATCATAAACTCTATTCCTCAGATACTATGAATTAGTTTGAGATGCTGGATAATCAATAAATTCAATTTAAACCCCTTTATAAGTAGGTCACCCTGACCAGACAGTCTCAGTCAGTCATGCCTTTGGCCAATAATCAATGCTAAGATTTGCAACAGAGTTTTTGTCTAAAATAGATCATGCTGGAATGGAAACAAAAGGCATGGTTCATAAAAAATGGGATTGCTTGAAATTCAATATACAGGAAATAGAAAAGAAAAGTCATGAGGCTGTGTCCAGCCGATTGACAGCCAATGATTCAATCGGGGAAAACCAGGAGGGACTGTTCAATGTTCACGTCTCAGTTCATCTCAGATTCTGTAACGCTCAGCCAAAGGCAAGGTACAAGTCAGATGTTCATAAATCCATAAGTTCCACAAGCAGAATTAGGCCATTCAGCCCACCAAGTCTACTTGCCTTTCAATCATGGCTGATATGTATTTCCTTCTCAACCCCATTCTCCTGCCTTTGCCCCATAGCCCCTGACACCCATACTAATCAAGAATTTAATCAATCTCTGCCTTAAAAATATCCATTGAATTGGACTCCACAGCTATCTGTGGCATTTGCATGTGACTTCCCACATCACCAATGGACTTACTACAGAGCCCAATATGGAGTCACAGAATCATATACAGTAGAACAGAAACATGTTCTTTAGCCCACGATTGCGATGCCAACTACCAACCAATGATTTATATTCATTTTATTCCTCCCATATGGCCAACAACTCCCCAAATGATACACCCAAGATGGTGCCGAAACCAGGCGACTGTGTGCTGGTCCTAGAAATGGATCTGCTACCATGCGTTACAATCACTCCACTCTTTTCAATCTTTATTTCAACAGCAGCATTTCACTAAATAATATACCCTTTATGTTGTATCTGTGCACTGTGGACAGCTTGATTGTAACCATGTATAGTCTTTTCGCTAGCTGGATAGCATGCAACAGAAAGCTTTTCAATGTACTTTGGTGCACATGACAATAATAAATCAATCTGCTCTAGTTTCTACATACTAGGGGCAGTTTAAGGTGGCCAATTAATCTACCAAACTGAGGAAACCAGAGCACCCTGAGCAAATCCACATGTTCACAATGAGAATGTACACAGAGAATCCCCACACACAAACACACCAGTGGTCAGGAATGATCCAAGTGCACAGGAGCTGAGAGACAGTGTCTCTACTGACTATGCTACAGTGGTGACCAGATGTACCTCATGCAGCCTCTGCTTTATTCTAGGGAGACCGCCAGAGGAATGTAAACCCATTAAAATGAACCCAAGGAGATAAGTAAATGATGGTGTAGGAAGGAACTGCAAATGCTGGTTTAAATTGAAGATAGGCACAAAAAGCTGGAGTAACTCAGCGGGACAGGCAGCATCGCTGGAAAGAAGGAATGGGTGATGTTTTGGGTCAAGACTCTTTCCCTTACCTACTCTAACCTCACCCAATCTGAAGAAGGGTCTCGACCCAAAACATCACCCATTCCATCTCTCTAGAGATGCTGCCTGTCCTGCTGAATTACTTCAGCCTTTTATGTCTATCTAAGGTCAATGATGTCAAGTATTAACTTATCTTAATATTTGTTAATTATTTGTTAACATTGTTGGTATTTCAATTAAATTTATTGTTTCTTTTTTCTCATAACTTTGATTAATTATTTAAATATTTTATAAATGACAGAGAAATCTCAGACCAGTGTCACTGGCAATCTCAGGTTTGTCCTCAGGTTTGTCCCAGCAGCTCAATCCTGGTCTCAAAGGAGAAGGCATGGTGATCATAAGATCATAAGGAATAGGAGTAGAATTAGGCCATTCAGCCCATCAAGTCTACCCCGCCCAACCCCATTCTCCTGCCTTCTCCCCATAACCTCTGACACCTGTACTAATCAATAAATTTCAAGAGATCTCAGGCTTCTCCCTGCAATTCACCCACAGGTGACCTGGCAGTCCCAGGTTTACGCTGGCAGCTCAGCTTCGGGCTTGAAGAGACAGCTCTTGCTGTCTCTACATTACCCTGGCAGCTCAGTCCTTGCCTCTGTGTGGGCATAGTCCCTCATTGTCCACAGGCACAAAGAGGCACTGGCATCCAAGGCTTTCCCCAGTCACTCAGTCTTAGCCTCAGTAGAGGCACTGGCTGCCTAGTGCTTCTTCACAGCAGCTCAGTCTTGACCACATGGTGGGCCAAGTGGTCTCCAGTTTCTCTCAGTCCTCTTTCCCCACTGGCTCGAATGCCTGGGTTTTGTAGGGAGCAGGCTGACAAGGTTCAGGCGGCCAAACCAATATCAGCTAATTGGACTCAATTGTCGCCAACGGTGGTGGCCCTCTCCTGGCCAGTCAGCCAATGATAGGGATCACAGCAGCATCCAAGGGAGGATTGCTGTCACAATAGGCATATGGATATGCAGGGAATGGAGGGACTTGGATCTCAAGCAGGGCAGAGGCGATTATCTCAACATCATATTAGGCACAGACATTTGCGGATTGCCGGGGCTATTCGTGAGCTGCACTATTCAATGTTCCAAAACATTTCAGAGTTGTGTGATCAAACAAAGTTTAACATTAATACATGTCAGAAGAAATTTGGATCAGAGGAAGAGGTAATTTACCTGAAAGAAAAGAAAAGGAGGAAATCCTGAGGCTAAAGCCAGGCAGTTGAAGGGAAATGCCCAAGAGGATGGAACTGGTACGGCGTGGATGTCTCTGAGGTTTCAAAGACTGTAAAACAGAGATAAAGCAGCATGAGATGATGAAGTGACTTAAAAACTTGATTGGCATTTTTTAAATCAATACATCGCTGAGCTTGCAACCAGTGTCAGTCAGTGAGCATAAAGGTGAAAGGTGGGCAGGAGTTTGCAGTTTAAGATTAATTAATGGAGAATATTGGAGGATTCGAGTTAATGGAAGGCCAGGAGAATATTAGAACTGTCAGTAACAGAACTTACAAAAGCATGGATGACAGTTCCTGCAGCAGATTAGCTGAGACAGAGCAGAGATACAATAAGTTATGGTGGAAGTGGGTCTATGAACAAACCCTCATGGCCAAATGAAGTATGACCCCAAGGTTATGCATAGTCAGTTCAAGATTCCAACGGTAACCAAGAAGATTGAAAATGTCAAAATATCAATATTGGTGTTTTCGCAGACTGACCTGCTCTTCAACTTCAGTATCTCCTATTTTCATTTCAGAATGCAAGCATTGTGAATTTTTTTAATGTGATGTTGCAGTTTTTATTAAAATGCTAGAGCCTAAATAATTCTCCCTTCTCTTCTCACAAAAGGTCCTACCTAATTATAAAGTAGAAAATTCTGCAACCTTGCATTGTCAGCATTTGAAAAAAAGAGACAATTTTGTGGCATTAGATATTATATATTTCTTTGCTTCTGGGATTTGGAAAATGACTCCAGGATAGTCAAATATAGAATTTGCTATCACTGATACGGATATTAAATGGGCTGAATCAAATACAAAGCAAAAAGGATTTGGCACATGCTGGTTAAGGAAGCAAAGAAGGCTAATGCAGAAAATAAATAGAGGTAAGGGGGGGCTTCCCTGAAAATAGGGAGGTTAGCGAATATTTTCCAGCAGTGCAGAAGAAGCACAATATGTGCAAGCAAAACACAAAGTGCTGGAGGAACTCAGAGAGTCAGGCAGCATATGTGGAGG
Organism: Rhinoraja longicauda; assembly: GCF_053455715.1. Classification (NCBI taxonomy): domain Eukaryota; kingdom Metazoa; phylum Chordata; class Chondrichthyes; order Rajiformes; family Arhynchobatidae; genus Rhinoraja; species Rhinoraja longicauda. The sequence continues at coordinate 31,489,254 of NC_135967.1, read as the reverse complement.
GAATGGACTGATGATGTTATGGATCGAGACCCTCCTTCAGACCCTTTGCTGAAGATTCCAGTGTCTGCAGTTTATTGTATCGTCAATATACGTAATATATAGATTCTGCAGTTATTAATTTTCATCAAAGAAGACAGCCCCAAAAACCACATTCATTTTTCTCCGTTACAGGCATTGGCAGCAGTCAGGCAGCAGTCATAATTTCATCAAGCTGGCTGAGCAGTCAATCACTGAACCTTTTTCTCACAGACTACAGCAACTTTCTCTCCATTATGCCTCTGGCGTTTCGGGCACGGCAGTGACAAAGCTCGTCCACCCCTGTTCGTTTCTGCCAAGTCTGCCAGGGGATCTCCAGCTGATTCCCAGGCTTTTCAACTCTGTTTCCACAGTTCTTCATCATTTGCGTTCAGATGGCTTCAATCTTGCTTGCTTCCGGGTATCCGTCTTATTGCTTGACTAATAATGGAACCAGCATCCATCAAATGGACTGATGGACATGGCCAATCCATCACCAATGCCTTCTGGTAATATTAGTGGCTTCATTGCATACAAAGCTCTTGATTTAATATTGTTCTGGGCTAAAAAGGTATGGAGATTATTTATCTTTCTCTCGTGGAGAATTAAAGGCATCTTGTATTTTACAGGACTTCAACATATCAATGTCATAATGTCAATGCCTCTTATTTGATGGGCACATATATCTTCGATTTAATGAAGGCTATAAAGTGCTGATCATCTGCCAACATCAGTTCTCCCTCTCACTTTTGCATATGTCAGTCAACATCGCCATGTACTGTATCATTGACCATAATATGGTCATATGTGGTTCTTATCTCTGCTATTTGGAGAACACCATATCAGCTTGAATCAAATTGAGTTTTGGCAATAATTAGATTGCTCATTTGGCAGAGTTCGGCAAGTTTCTCTCCATTTTTATTCGTAGTGCCTCACCCATGGCTTTCCATTATTATGTTATTAATTGTGTTGCCTTTGTCGAATTTGTCATTCACATATACCATAACGATGAAGCGACACTGGGCTTGGAGTAACTCAGCAGCATCAGGCAGCATCTCTGGAGAACATGGAAAGGTGACTTTTCAGGTTGGGACCCATCTTCAGACTGATTGTGGTGTTGGGGGGAGGAGATAGCTGGAAGAGCAGAGGGGCAGGACAAAGCCTGGTGAGTGATAAATGGATACAGGTGAAGAGGGGGTTTTCATAGGCAGATGGTTGGACAAAGGCCAGAGATGATAAGACAAAAGAAGGGAGATAAAGAAAGAAGAGGTGCAAATTGTGAAGCCAGAGGATGGAATTATAGGTGGACGGGGAAAAATGGGTGCAAAATTAGTTGTCCAGTTGGGGCATAGGGAAGAGAGGGTGGTGGGGAAATGGGGGAGATGGCAGGCGGGGTTGTTTGTAGGTAGTGATCTAAAATTGGAGAATTGAATGTTCATACTATTAGGTTGTATGTTACCCAAGTGGAATATGAGGTGCTATTCGCAAACTAGAGGAACATCACTTCATATTCCACTTGGGTAGCTTACAACCTAATGGCATGAACATTGAATTCTCCAATTTTAGGTAACTAAACTACAAACATCCACCCCCCATCTTCTTCTTTCTCCCCCATCTCTCTTCCCTGTGCCCCACCTGAACACACGCCAATTTGTCTCCGTCTCCCTGCCATTCCACCTATATTTCTTCCTCTTGCTTCATAATTCGTACCTCCTCTATATTTATCTCACACCTTTTGCCTTTTCATCTCTGGCCTTTGTCCAATCATCTGCCTATTAACCCTCTCCTCCCCGCCCTCCCCTCCCCCCACCCCCATATGCATCCATCTATCTATCACTTGCCAGGCTTTGTCCTGCTCCCCATCTCTTCCAGCTTTCTCCCATCCCCTACCACCACAATCAGTCTGAAGACAGGTCTCAACCTGAATCGTCACCCATTTCACCAGAGATGCTGTCTGACCCGCTGAATTACTCCAGCATTTTATGTCCATCTTTCCTGTTTTGGATATTGTCTGGGTAATTTTGATTTGGCTTTAGGCCAATAGTTTCCTTTCAGCTTCCCCCACTGGCAATAATATCTACCCAAGTGGAATATGAAGTGTTGTTCCTAAAGTCCATCACACACTGTAGTGGTTGAGATCTCCACCTCTATTTCTATAATCAATTTTTTTACAAGATAGTATCGACAGTCAATTGCCCAACAGTTCATCTGGAGGACCAGGGCGTCCCTTGTACTTGCCTCCACCTTTGACATGTTTGAACACATCAGGGACAAAATCTTCCTGCAGCATAGACACTGAAAAATCATGCAGCTGTCCTGCCATAGCAAGGCACAGACAACAAGCCAAGAAGCAGTATACAAACTGTAGTTATTATTTTAAATATTTGAAATAGTGCAAACCAAGACTGAAACAGAGTCATCATATTAAGAAAGGCTAACCAATTTGTAAAGCAGACCTATTTAAAAATAAATAAAATTTATCTTATTTAAAAATCCATTGTACAGTATTTTGAAATATTCATCCAAAATAATTCAAATCTGAATGCATTAAAGAATTTTAGGACAAAACAGTTAGCGATCTAATCTCAAATTTTAACATTTTCACAATACAGCAATGATTGAATGGCAGAGTAGACTCGATGTGCCGAATGGCCTAATTCTGCTCCTATGTCCTATGGTCTTTAGTCTATACACTGAGGGAAATTAGAATGTTCCATTCTCTTCCACAAGACATTATTGGTGTCCTTATATAGACACAAAATGCTGGAGTAACTTAGCAGATCAGGCAGCATCTCTGGAGAGAAGGAGTGGGTGACGTTTCGGGTCGAGACCCTTTGGTCCTTATGTTTGTCAAATTCAGAAATCTAACGATTCTGGAAATCTGGAATAAAAACATAAGAATGCTGTAAACACTCAGAAATGTTGCCAATCCTATTGACTGTTTCTGGCATTTTCTGTTTTAGTCTACATGGTTCTAATATAATTAGTTCATTGCAATGGGGAGGAATCTGAAGAACAAATTAAACACCTGCTTCACACACAAGAAGCACTAATATAAACTAATAATAAATGTCTTCTTTCAAACAGTTCCATTTTATAAACTCTATAATTTTACAAATTGTCCAACATATTACAGCAGATTTTCCAAGAAGCAATCTCAGATTAATTGGCATAAAGTGAATGTAAAATGGGCAGAAATCCCATTATTATGATAGGCTTCTGTCCATTTACCTATCTAATTTTCCAGTCGGGTTTAATAATTAAAAGAAACAACTAGCTATGAATTCATTATGTTCAAATTACACCTGTGATTTTTTTTGTATGTCCAAGCAGTTTCTATTGTTAGTACCATTACAGTACTCAATCATGCATCCAACTGTATAATGCGAGTGCACAAGACGATACTTTGGAAGATAGTACATTGCAGACTCCTGTGGAAATATTTGCAGTGATTTGTGATGATTTTCCTTTCTTTTTTATTTCATTTCTTTCTTGTTTCCCTCAAATTGGTCCATGAGCTCCACAATAAGTGATTTTAACAAACATTTTTGTTATGTCCATGATATTAGGGCAATGGCCATTTAAATTTTATTTAAATTCTTCACCCCTATTCACACAAGTTGGGGCATGACTGGTCAGCTTTGATCTGTTGGTTGTGGGATCACAAGCTCTGCATTTTATAATGTAATTTTGTTATTTAGCAATATATTATGTCCTGCTTCACTAGATCGGCACCTTTTAAGCATGCCTGATGCTGCTCCTGTAAACCCTTCAGCACCCCTTACTGAACTGTGCGTTTCCCTCGTTTTATTGCAATGCTAAAATCAAAGATCGGATAGGCCATGAGTTTACACATTGTAACAATGTATATTTCTGCTGTTGTTGGTGCTCCACAGCGCATTATAAATGTCTAGGCTTGAGCCATCAAATTTGTTCTGAATTATCCCATTTAGCACCATTGTAGCGCCACACACACAATACAACGGAGGGTGGCCTCAGTGTGAATGTAGGATTTGCCTCCACAAGCATTATTATTTCTATCTGTGCTATCATGGATAGATACATCTGCCACAGTAGGTTTGTGAGGATAAGGTCATGGAACCAATTGGCAGCTCCATCTTCAGTGCTCAGACAGCTCAGTGGGTGATGCTTCCAAAGCATTCTTGGTGATGGACGTTAATGTCCCCTACAGGAAGTACATTTAATTCCCTTGCTCCTTTCAGTGCTTCTTCAATGTGGAGTAGCACTGTTAATCAGATGGGATTGAGGAAGTGGGAGATTGTGATGATTAGTGCTATTCAGGAGGATTATATTTGCCCTGCTGACAAGAGACTTCCTGTGTAGGAAGGAACTGCAGATGCTGGTTTAAACCGAAGATATACACAAAAGTGGAGTAACCCAGTAGGACAGGCAGCATCTCTGGAGAGAAGGAACGGGATGGCTGACATTTTGGGTCGAGACCCGTCTTCAGACTCCAGTGGTCTGGAGTCAATGTTGAGGGCCCAGGGCTAATGGTGCCTATTACTGCTGGAATGCCCAGTGAGGTTATTATTAATGCATCATTCTACTTTATTTTGCTTATCCTTTACCTTGTGGATTGCATTTACAATCAACTTGAATGTTCTTTAATCCTCTTTTGCCATCTAGTGTAGATCTGTGGCAACTGAAGTAGCTGTGAGTCAATAGCCCACGAAAGACAGAAGCAGTTATTTTGAAGAGGCTGTCACTTTTATTAGGCAATATAACAATAATCTAAAGTAACAGACAGTTGTAAAAGGCCACTTGTTATACACCCAATCCTGGTAGTTAGTGAAAATGCTAAATAGAAACAAACTGTGAAAGGAAATATATATGGTAGCTGCAGATGAGTGATAGTATTCTTGTCTCAGAGTTAGAAATTGTAAGTCAAACTTATACTTCAACTGTTTGAGCTCCTTATCTATTTGATACTCTTGTGCAGTGCTGTAAGAAAACTGTGCCATAAGGCAGTAAAGATTAAACTGACAGGAGGACTAAAAGACCCCATGTCACAATTTTCTGATAGAATGAGGAATGTTTTTTCTAGTGTACAATAAATTAACATCACTAAATAATTAGACATAATAATCACAGAGCAATGTTGTGGAACATTATGAATAATTCTCTGCCATGTTTCCTGCATGACCGCACATGAAAATTACTTTCTAAAAAGTGTTTTCAAACATCCCAGATTGTGAAAATTACCACAATAAGGCATGTTCCCCAATTTTCTAACAATCAATGATAATCCTTGAATATTCAATAATTTAATTGTTGCATTGATCGTGTAATTATAGCATAATGTGACAATTTTAGTTTTATTTGTTAAAGTTATGAGGGGGATTTCAGGGTGTGTTTAGTGAGACAAGAGAGGGGATAAGTTCTCAACGTCATAGGTAAATTGAAACAAAGTTCATGGGGCAGGTGGAGTTTGTAAATTAATGATATTTATAATGTTCAAAATTCAGACACAAGCATGGAGGTTTGACTCAAGCAGTGGCACAACAATAAAGGGACAGGCCTTATTTAGTTTTTGGAATTTGAATTTGAGATGGCAATTCAATCAACGTTATCCAAATGTCAAAGATGATCTGGTGGAATAGAGAAAAAATATATATTTTCTTTGGTTGAGGAGTCCAAGACCAGGTATTCATCATCAAGAAAAAAATATACCAAACCCTTTCAGAAGTTATCAAATACCTCCAGACACAAGCTAATAAAAACTAGAAAATGCCAAATGATGCTGCATCAATTTTTAATATAAAATCTGAAACTGACAAGATTTTTATTCAAACAAGTCTTCATAACATTGAATAGATAGAACCATGTCATAAATCAGACAAACACATTAAATGGTGGACTGCCTCCAGGTTCTAATGGCCTTTTCCTATTCCAATATTCCTACATAACAATACAGACAATATTATGGCTTGAATGTAGGATGTAAAGAGACTAATTGAAGGTAAGAAACAATTGTCCTCAGTACTCTCACAATAAGTTGAATTTTAACAAACAAAAGTCATACAAGTTTAAAGGTAAAAATGACCTTTACAGCTTGTTGCTTTACAGCTAATGGTGTATTATGAAAGTATAGTGACAATATCAGAAATTTAGAAGGTAATAAAAAGTTTAAGGGCAGGTTGTTCTTCCTTGGATGACTTGGATGGAGGTGTATGAGTGGGAATTGTTTATGGGTACTCATAGAGCAGCATATTCTAGACACAAAAATGAAAACAAATTCAAAATAAGGCTCTATAAGGCACTGGTCAGGCCACATTTGGAGTACTGTGAGCAAATTTGGGCCCCATATCTGAGGATGTGCTGGCTCTGGAGAGGGTCGAGAGAAGGTTTACAAGAATGATTCCAGGAATGAGTGGGTCAGCATATGATGAGCACTTGATACCACTGGGTCTTTACTCGCTGGAGTTCAGAAGGTTGAGGGGGGACCTCATTGTAACTTACAGAAAAATTATAGGCATCGATAGAGTGGATGTGGAAAGGATGTTTCCACTGGTGAGAGATTCTAGGACCAGTGGTCATAACCTCAGAATTAAAGGGCACTCTTTTAGAAAGGAGGTGAGGAGGAACAGCATCCCTCTCCCCATCAGAACTGCCCCCTCCATCGACTCCTTTAAGTCCAGGCTCAAAACCTATTTCTACTCCCTAGCGTTTGAGGCTCATTGAGGAGGCGCTGTGAACTGTTTGCGTGCTACTGTATGTTTCATTTTTTTTCCTTAGTACCTAATCAGATGTACAGCACTTTGGTCTACGTGGGTTGTTTTTAAATGTGCTATACAAATAAAATTGACTTGACTTGACTTGACTAGTCAGAGGGTAGTTAATTTGTGGAACTCATTGTCACAGAGAGCTGTGGAGGCCAAGTCAGTGGATATTTTTATGACAGTGATAGACAAATTCATGATTAGAACGGGTGTCAAGGGTTATGGGGAAAAGGCAGGAAAATGAGATTAGGAGGCAGAGATCAGCCATGATTGAATGGCGGAGTGGACTCAATGGCTGAATGGCCTAATTTTACTCCTATAACGTGAAGTACTATTATACAATACATCAAAAGAGAGAGATTAGAAATAGGAAGGGAAACTGTATATCATTAACTGCAGAGATTCCAAAGGATAAACAAAATGGCAAATAATGGAAGCTTCTCTGTGAACAAGGATTGAATAATGTTTACACATTCTCATTTTAAATTGAATTATGTAACAAATTATCTTAGCAATTTTACTTCAAAGCCAGGTCAAGTGTATAATCTAATATTTGCTCAGATAATCAATATATTAATTTAACACAAAGATAGTCAATGGTGCATTAATTTAAACCTTGTAACTCAGAGGATCTGAAAGATTTTATACATTTGAAAAATAAATTAACAAAAAGCCGGTAGATGGTGGGTAAAAAAGTGAATCTTTCCTGCCATCTTTGGCCATGCATTAATGTAATCACATTACATAATTTCAATATTCCAACTTGCCTGAAATTAAATTTTGTACTGATAACATAACTTATGCTTAACTAACTAATCCTTCATAAGCTTTCAAATATGCAGTAGAGAGGGAAAGGGTTTTCTGTTCAGCTCCATCAGCCAGAATTGGATGGAACAGTAGCTTTGCAGTAGGCACCATCCGTTTGTTATTCTCAACAACATTTCAAAATTGAATTAATTTTGGATCACAATTGCTGAATATACTAAGTAAAATGAGCACCGCATAGTCAACAGAATCATGGTGAATTACAGAACCAATTATCTATCTCTTTAAACAAATAAGGGATGTATTAAACGGCAACTTATACATATTACTCTAAAAAAAAATTACCAACAAATTACGTGCAGGAAAATGTTGAGTTTCATGGTTACACAATGCACAAATCTATTTTCAACTTCGTAGCAAAGCAGTTCACCCGCAATATTCAACAGCATTGGCAAGATCAAAGCAAACATCTTAATTTGTACCCTATTCACCATCCTAAACTCCATCACTGCAGTGGCTGAAGTGCACTGCTAGTTGATTTACAAAGCACTTTGCAAATCCTGATCCTTTAGTACCAAAAAAGACATGAGCTTCATGCACATGGGAACACCAAGAAAGTGGCTCTCTGCTATCTTCTCAAGGACACTATTATGGATGAACATTAAATGCTGCTCAAAACCAGCACGGTGGTGCAGCGGTAGAGTTGCTGCCTTACAGCGCTTGCAGCACCACAGACTCTGATTTAATCAAGACTACAGGTGCTGCCTGTACAGAGTTTGTACATTCTCCCCGTGACCACGTGGGTTTTCTCTGAGATCTTCGGTTTCCTCACACACTCCAAAGACATACAGGTATGTAGGTTAATTGGCTTGGTGTATGTGTAAATTGTCCCTAGACACAAAATGCTGGAGTAACTCAGCAGGACAGGCAGCATCTCTGGAGAGAAGGAATGGGTAACGTTTCGGGTCGAGACCCTTCTTCAGACTGTCCCTAGCGTGTGTAGGATAGTGTTAATGTGCGGGGATCATTGGTCGGCGCGGACTCGGTAGGCCGAAGGCCCTGTTTCCACATTGTATCTCTAAACTAAACTAAACTATTAAACATGAGTAAAGCTGTCCACAGGGTTCAGAGTATGATTGCTTTTTAATTCATCAAATTCTGGAACCAAAGGCGGCTGTCCACTTGTAAAACCTATACTTTATGGCATTCAAACTATCTGATTTCTTCAAAAACCATCATGTTCGTTACTTCTAAATTAGTAGATGCAAACACTTTGGGCATATGATAGATGAAAAATAGTTCATATAAACTTGATCTGGCCGGTGTGCGACTCCAGACCTGCCACTGAGTTGAGTCTTAACTACCTTCTTAAGGGCAATTAGGGTGAACACAAAATGTCTACATTAGCGCTGCTGTTCCGCGAATGAATACATTTGAAAAATAAATTGACAATGAAAACACAAGCTTCCAATATGTTTTTTTATTGCAACTGGGCTTTTAAAAGTATACTACCATCTGTATTTGAGATTCTTTCATCAAGTGCTAAGAATATTTTTAAAATACAATTTCTATAAGAGTTAAAGTCCAGTGAGGCAGCAATCTCTAAATACCAGAAAGTCCCTGTTCATTAAATGTAGGATAGAGAAAGTAAATATTTCAGTATGCATCGAATTTGCATCTAAATTCGAGATCAAGGATCGGTTAATCCTCTGCACTACTATACAATTATTTTTTTTTAAGTGCAGGGAATGGACTGGACAATTTGAGATATTTAATCTCTTTATTTAAAATAGTCTTAGAAGACGTATTTAACTTTATTTTAAAAACATACATACAAACTCCCCAAACCTGTTTGGTTGCTCTAGTGATACTAATTACAGAGCATGATTACAAACTACATAAATCACCCTCCTCCACACCTCCAGTCCCCACCTACTCCCTTGCCTATTCTTAAGAAACCACATAAGCTGGAAATCTAATTCCCAGTCTGCTTCATGATTTAATAATGGGATAACTATAAAACTGCCATCAAGATGTTCTAAAGGACATTCTTGAGATATATGAGCAGCTTATCAGGGAAGTATATCCTTCCACCATGCACCTTGTAAAAATGTATGCCTTATTACAAATTAGCTACAGAAATATCAAGATATGTTTTCCTATAAAAATAGGGAGTAAATAAAAAAATATAACCCTATCTATAATTTAAATAAATTAGAATGCAGAATCTATTTGATCTCACCCTTCAGGAACATTATTCTATCTGCTTCTCATTACACTCTCTTGTGCCATCAAATAACCTAGTATTCTGTTTTTATTGCCTTACAATGCCTGCAAAGTAAGTTTGCAGTCAAAACTGAGATGTATTAAGCGCTGAGGTATATTAAGAGATATATTTCTCAATGAGAGAGGGAAAATAAAATTGGCAATGCATCTTAAGGATTCCTAATGTGCCAAATTCTTGCTGCTAAAGGCAAAGCTTTCGATTCATGTCAGCATGGACGAGTTGGAACGAAGAGCCTGTTTCCATTATAGATCCATGTCTTTACATGCCACTTTTCAACATTTAGGATAAATATGTTCAATGAGGCAAAAACAAGATAATATCAAACAACTTTTGAGATAACAAGAAAAGAACCAGGAAAGTATCTAAGTACTTTTTCTCATAAATTTAGAAAGTTCACAGCATTTTTAACTGCACGGTAAATCACTAGCCATGCAACAGTGGTAGGCTTCAGATCCTGGTGTTCAATGTTATGGGATAAAATATTGTGACAGATATTCCTGAAACCCCAAAACAATGTGCATAGTAGAATCCTTTCAGTCAGCTGCATTTGCACAAAATTAATTCCACGCAACTCTCTTGATTACCAGAAACAAAGATCAGCAATGTTTGAATTGCAGCAGCATATTGAATCAAACATCTTCTTGATTCATGTTGAAGATAATGTAGCATGTTTCCAAGTGATCTGGGCCCAACCGATGCTCAAACTGAGGTTTAAGGTCATCAGGAGTCAAACCTTTGAGAAATTGAGAAGCAATTTCATGGAAAAGGGTCTGACCAACATCATCTGTAAACAGAGAAAAAATGTCAGTAATTTGGTTTCAAAGTGGACCGAGACCTCTTAAAGATGAATGCAAATTCATCCAATATCAATTCAACAATAGTATTCAAAGTTTTATCTTAGATGAATTAGTCTTAAAAATGCTGAGGTCCACTCCACTAACATACCAAAGCCCTCTCTCCGTGATCAAATACATGGACCCTAGCCACCATTTTGAAAATAATCATTCACATCGAAGCATCCACCAGAATATTAATGATGAATCTGATGGTAATGAGCACTGGCAAAGACACCGCTTTAAAAAGTTTTCTTCACTCAAAGATGAAAACTTTGTTCGGAAAAGGGGACGTACAACGTGATCTGGGTGTCCTAGTGCATCAGTCACTGAAAGGAAGCATGCAGGTACAGCAGGCAGTGAAGAAAGCCAATGGAATGTTGGCCTTCATAACAAGAGGAGTTGAGTATAGGAGCAAAGAGGTCCTTCAGCAGTTGTACAGGGCCCTAGTGAGACCGCACCTGGAGTACTGTGTGCAGTTTTGGTCTCCAAATTTGAGGAAGGATATTGTTGCTATTGAGGGCGTGCAGCGTAGGTTTACTAGGTTAATTCCCAGAATGGCGGGACTGTCATATGTTGAAAGACTGGAGCGTCTAGGCTTGTATACACTGGAATTTAGAAGGATGAGAGGGGATCTTATCGAAACGTATAATATTATTAAGGGGTTGGACACGTTAGAGGCAGGAAACATGTTCCCAATGTTGGGGGTCCAGAACCAGAGGCCACAGTTTAAGAATAAGGGGTAGGCCATTTAGAACAGAGATGAGGAAAAACTTTTTCAGTCAGAGAGTTGTGAATCTGTGGAATTCTCTGCCTCAGAGGGCAGTGGAGGCCAATTCTCTGAATACATTCAAGAGAGAGCTAGATAGAGCTCTTAAGGATTGCGGAGTCAGGGGGTATGGGGAGAAAGCAGGAACGGGGTACTGATTGAGAATGATCAGCCATGATCACATTGAATGACGGTGCTGGCTCGAAGGGCCGAATGGCCTACTCCTGCACCTATTGTCTATTATCTATTGAAACTGAAAAGACTTTTGGAAAAGGTAATTGATTCCTTCAAAAACAGTCTCTTACCCTTAATAAATGTTTAATCAAATAGGATCCTTGGGAGAACTCTCTGCCAGTACCAACATACCAATGCCTTGTAAAGTTGCAAGAGTGCAGACTGGGAAAACCCCAGATATACAACTCTTACATATTGAATGAGCAAAAGATCCTGTGAATGAGCAAAGATCCTACCAAAAGTCAAACAAGAGAAAACAATTTAATGGTATTTTCTCAACACCAAACCTGATTACCATGGAATTGTTTCGTGAAATGTTCATGAACCTACAACAATCTACTCCCAGTTCAATTATCTTGCAAAATTAATTTATGCAGCATATATGTAACGTATAACTGAAATATGTCTCAAAAGACTAATATGAATTGATTAAAAAGGCTTTGCACCTCCATTAAGATGATAGACCTATTTTACAGTTCATAAAAAATACTTCAAAAGTCAAAATGCTTTATGTGCTCTCAGATTTCTGCATCAGATTGTGTTGAAATAAAGGTGGAAGAATAAATAAAGTCCTTCGGATAATGGTCTAGTTTTCACATATTAAAAAACTGAAATACTTTCAGTACGGTATCAGAATATGGACCAATTGATCACTATAACCTTCACAAGTTTGGACGTATGATAGTTATGACTCACAGGAACCAATGTTAAAAGAAACCAATCAAAGCCTATCTATTATGCAGAGGTCAAGAACACATCTTTTACATGGAGAAGCAAGACACCAGAGAATGAACAAGCCAAATATTAACCAAAGTGGAAGAAAAAGTCAATACGAGTGCTTATTCAATACAAGTGCTTAATCAATACAAGTATAAATAGTATACGGAATGTACAACAGTACTGCATAAGAACAGGTCCTTCGGCCCACAGTGTCTGTGCCCAATATGATGCCAAATTAAACTAATTCCTTGTGCCTGTACACAATCCATATCCCTCCATAGCCTACATATTCATTTTACTTCCACCACCATCCCTGGCAGTGCGTTTCAGGCACCCACCACTCTCTGTATATTAAATGACGCCCTCTCACCTTAAAGCTATGCCCTCCAATATTTGCTATTTCCACCTGGCTAAAGATTCAGTCGACCCTATCTATGCCTCTCATTAGTTTATAGACTTCTATAAGATCTACTCTCAGTCTCTGATGTTCGAGAGAAAACAATCTAAGTTTATCTAACCTTTCATCTCTTATCCAAGCCCATTGTCAATTTGTGTGTGTGCGTGCGTGCATGCATGTGTGTAAAACAACAGAGGTCCCAGCACTGATCCCTGTGAAGTACCACTTGCCATAGAACTCCAGCCAGAATTATACTTTTCCACCATTGTCTTACTTCTAGGGGTAAGACAGTTCTGAATCTAAACTACAGTCACCATGGATTCCATGCATCTTAATTTTTTGGATCAGCCTGGATTGAGGGATTTCATCATATGCTTTACTAAAGTCCATGTAAATAACAGCCACTGCCCTATCCTCATTAGTCACCTATGTTACCTCCTCTAAAAAACTATATTACATTTGTGAGATCTTGACCTACCCCAGACTCGCTAACTGTCCCTAATTAGCCCATTCTCGTAATTACTCATTGTTTAAGTCATTATTTAATCACTATAAAAAGCTGATGATAATGTTATTCCACTGTAGTCTGTTAGAACGGTATCAGAATATTAACATCAGAAAGAGGGAGAAAAAATATTTAAATGTTGAAAAGGTTCTCTGTTTAAAAGAAATATATCAAAACAAAAATTCTGCTCTGTCCAATAGCTGCAGTCCAAGAATTCCCATTCCTCCCTGTCCCAGTGCTCACACCACCTAACCTCATCAGCCAGCGTACAATTGTAATGATGGATGTTGGAGTCATCAGTCAGGCTATTGCAATTCTCTGTAATTCCCTTCTTAGAGTCTTCATTTTGCTATTATTTACCAATAGTGATTATTTACCAAATCACTGAACAAATCTTTTTCATGGTTAGTCCTGTCGAAAATTTGTCCTAGACTAGTAAGCCATAAACATTTTTAAAAAGTCATAAAATAAACGTATTTAAAATATCTTTAAAAAAATTAATGAACTGATAAAGTAAATATATTAAATTCACATTGCAAGACCCCAACTCGGCTATAAAGATATGTAGACCAAACAGAGGCTAGAGAGAGGACAATTATACTATGCACCATTTTGTGACTTTTAGTAACAGGGAAGGTCTGGTACTGGAGTTAATTGAAAATTAATATTGACTGAATGTTGCTATATGCTCTTTGTTGCAAAATTAAAATAGCCCTGAAGAAAAAGGAACACGTGTTTCCATTGAAACCTAATTCCATATTGACGTTCTCATGGTCTTTTTATTTAATTTGAGTTGTTTAGGATATGTTGAATAACTATTTTGTGAATAGTTTTTGTTTATTTTAACTGTCTAAATCTATTTGAATTTTTAAACATCCCTGATTTTCAGAAACATTAAAAAAATCTTTTAAAAAGCCTCTGATCAAGGTCAGCAGGATTTTCGTTAAGCCACACAACATGGTGATGCATGCATATTATATCACAATATTCATGTTCTAATTGATAGGCAGCAGGACAGCAAGCCAGAATTTCATGTAATTCCATTGTGGGATTAAAATATATTTCTTCCTACCGACACATTTTTCTTTCAGAGACTTAATGGTACTGCACAGGTTGACAGCAGTTTCTTCTTGCCCACCTCTTTCTTCTCGAAATGAATCATTGTTGGCTTCAACTTCCATAGCTGATCGAGCGTTACATACTATTTCTGCCACATCATCTTCTTCTTCAAAATCATCTGGGTAGTCTGTATAGTCCACCTCGTCAGTGGCTGCCAATGACAAATTTGACATACAAAGTTTAGAACATGGTTATATTTGCTCATAGGTCATTCATTCACTGTTGCAACACTTAACTCGTTATTCAGTGCAACATCATCTTAATAGCAGTTAGCTCCAAAATCAATAAATTCTACATTTTGAAAAAGCAAATGATGCCTATCTCAGTCACTATGTACACTCATATAGAAATGGTTTATTGCACCCAATATAAAAACTAATTGCAGAGTTTGCAGCAGCTTAAAGATTAGAGTGGCTTCCATTATAATTTGGTTTGATAAAACATGATTCTGATTGTCCTCAGGCAAGGAGTCTTTTATTGCTTTGTAATGGCAATGCTGAGAAAGTGAGGGCAAAGCTGTTGCATTGCTGTTTTTTCATTTGGCTGAACAAGGGATTAATGATCCAATAATGTGTTCTTTATCAGTTGATATTCACATCTATCAGTACCCATACCTCCAATAAAGAGTAATAAGAGTTCTTACCCTGAAGATAACTAATGGAACATTTTGCAACTAATATCTGCTTAATTGCTGCATAATTAATTTTCACTTTGACTTTCCCATTAACTACCACATTTTAAGAACTTTTTTTTTGATGGTAGACAAAGGGTGTAGTGAGAGAGAACAATCAGGCACGAGACACATTATGTCTACCATACAAGTTCTGAAGTATATTCCATCAAAGATTATAATGCTCTGAATCTTTATGCTCATAAACTAATCTAGTGATATTACCATTGGTAAATTACAATCACATTTTTTGTTTGTTAGACCCCTTTAAAGAAGGGAGTGAAGTCATTGAATGAAACATGAAATTGGAAATTCCAACTAAGATTGTATGAAGCCTAGCAGGCTGAAATTACGTTACTTTGCAAAACAAAAGCTTGTATATTATTGTTCCCACAATGTCGAGCCTCAAATGTTCTGTACATGCATTAAATATTCAGGTCAAGCATATTCGATTTAAGTCTAGCACCCTGACATTTGCCACGGAGCAGCACTTCTATCTTTTGGGGAAGTATGTTAACTTTAAATAGAATGCTTCCATGTAAATTATAACGTTCATAACTTCCCACAGCTCTTCAAGAACTTTCTCTGGTCCTTTTGTGTGGACAAAAAGTAGTTCAATAAAATGGGCTAACAATTCCAAATGTCCATATGTTGCTGTTGCTTAAGGGTAAAGAGGGCTAAGAACCAGTGAAACAATGGCACAGTTAATAGAATCATACCTCACAGCTCCAGTACTTCGGTACAATACTGACCATCAATACTCTGTAATGGGTGTGTGCATGTTCTCCCAATGACCTTGTGGGTTTCCTCAGGGTGCTCCAATTTCTTCCCACATCCCAAAGACCTGCAACTCGACCCGAAACGTCACCCATTCCTTCTCTCCCGAGATGCTGCCTGACCTGCTGAGTTACTCCAGCATTTTGTGAATAAATCGATTTGTACCAGCATCTGCAGTTATTTTCTTATACCAAAGACCTGCAGTTTGGTGGGTCAATTAACCACTGTAAATTACCCCAAATGTGTACTGAGTTGAAGAGCTGGCAGGGTCTTGAAGGGAATCTGGGGAGAATAAAATGAGATTGGTGTAA
The DNA here is from genome assembly GCF_053455715.1 of Rhinoraja longicauda. NCBI lineage: Eukaryota > Metazoa > Chordata > Chondrichthyes > Rajiformes > Arhynchobatidae > Rhinoraja > Rhinoraja longicauda. The sequence continues at coordinate 31,473,112 of NC_135967.1, read as the reverse complement.
ATGGATGATTGATGGTCAGCATTGATTTGGTGGGCCAAAGGGCCCATTCATGCTGTGTGACTCTATCAAAGCTAGAGACAGCAATTATCACAAATTCTGGATTTTTATGAAGCAGCATGAAAAGCTTCAGTAAAAGTATCACCAGGATTTCAATAATGCATATGTGTGAAATATTCAAGTTAAATGGAGAAGAGTCAAGGTAAGAATGACCCAAGATAATCAATTAAGTAGATTACCATAAATTAAAATTTAATAGTTGCCAAGGTGCATTATTTGCTTTAGCATCAAGACAAAAATATGATATAACCGCCTGGTGACAACGCTGGAAATATAGTTACGTTGGAAGTAAAAATAGCATCAAAAGTGTTTCTACACATCAAACTACCTTCTGTAACCGCTGAGGTTTCAGCACTTGAAGCTGGTACTGTCATCTCATCCTCAACATGCTCCCCCGCCGAGGACAAACTGTCCTGATCAAAGTCATCAGAATAATTATCTTCTTCTTCATGGAGTCCAATGTTCTCACACACCTCGGAGGGCATCACCGTTGCATTTTCATCATTTTGACCATGTGGTGAACAAGTGTCTTCTTCACCAGGATCCAAAGACCGACAGGGGTGATCCGTGATCTCATTACCGTCCCTTTTCCCAGAGTGTGCATACTTCACAGAATTATATTTTGTAAGCTGAAATTCCTGGTCTCTAATGAACAGCTTGAGGTGTTCCTGGACATAAGGTATCTTCAGGATAGTGCTGGCACTGGGTCTTTCTTCAGGATACTTGCAGAGAAGAGTTTTGATCAAGTTGTGCAGATTTTCAGAGCAGTTCTCGGGTACACAAGCATACTCACCCTTAACGATTTTATAAAACAAGCTTAAGAGGTTCTTTGCAAGAAATGCAGGTTTCAAAGCACAGAGTTCATATAAAAGGCAACCAAGGGCCCAAATATCAGATTTAGAGCTGTAGGGAATGTCTTGACAGAGTTCAGGGCTTAAATAGCATGGTGTGCCAACACAGGTATTTGCCATATCCAAAGTGTGGGTCATTACTTTTGAAATTCCAAAATCGCCCAGCTTAACTGTGCCCTTCTTTGTAAGAAAAATATTGGATGTTTTAATATCTCGATGGAGAATCTTCATAGAATGAATATACTGAATAGCCATAACTAACTGAACAAACCACCGCATAACATCCTTCTCAGCAAAAGACCCCTTCTCTTTTTCAGACTGGATCAAGTCATCCAAAGTACCTCCATCACAATAATCTTGGACAATGAAGAGATACTCTTCTCCTGGGTCAATGAAGTATTCATGACAAGTGACAACATGGGGGTGCTTGAGTCTGGTCAAAATGGTTGCTTCTTGCATTACAGCTTCCTTGCTTCTCATCTTGAGTGATGAATCAATCTTTATTCTTTTGACAGCATGCAGTTTTTTGGTTTCCAAGTTATTCATTAAGTAGACCTCTGCACTTGCGCCTCTCCCTATTGTCATAACCTTCTCGTATTTCTCCATTTTGTTCGGTTCATTTGTTGTTGAGAGCTCTGGGGCTTGCACTTTACACATAAAAATAAATGAAAGTAAAGGTGATTTATGCTTAATTTATATAACCAGAGTGAAAAAAAACATTTTAAATGATTTTTAATGAAACAATTCTTCAGCAGTTTTGCACTTTATGTACATATAAGAGTCATCTCAACAGTTTATGGAGACTCAAGGACCTGCAGATGCTGGAATCTTGAGTGAACCACAAAATGCTGCAGTCACTCAACAGGTGGAGGGAATTGACAGGTGGTGTTTCGGGTTGTGACCCTTCTTCAGACGAAGTAGGGAGGAGAAATCTGGAAAGGAGGTGAGCCGGACCTGATAAGTGATAGGTGGATATAGGTGAGGAGGGTTTGATTGGCAGATGGGTAGACAAAGGCTAAAGAAGAAAAGATCATAGGGTGGCAGATAAGTAGAGACGAGGAATGAAGTGTAAAGCTAGAGGGAGGGATGTAGGTGGAAGGGGACAGGGGGGAAGGATAGTGGGAGAAGTGGGTGCTCGCTCTAGTGGACATGGAAGAGAAGGTGGGGGAAGGAACCAGGGAGGTTATGACTTAAAATTGGAAAATTCAGTATTCATACCCTTGGGTTGTAAGCTACCCAAGCGGAATATGTGGCACGGTTTCTCCAATTTGCATGTGGCCTCGCTCTTGCAATAGCGGAGGTCCAGAACAAAAAAATCAATGTGGGAATTGGAAGGGGAGTTAAAATGGTTGGCAGCCCGGTTTTGCATTTATGGGGGTGTTTCTTGGTCTGGATGGTTTGTATTATAAGGAGGCTGAATAGAGTTGCAGAATGGAACAGCTTTTGCAGTTCAATTCAGTTTTAATTTATTGTCACATGTACCGAGGTACAGTGAAAAGCTTTTGTTGTGTGCTAACCAGTCAGAGAAAAGACAATACATGATTACAATTGAGCCATACAGTGTACAGATACATGATAAGGGAATAATGTTCAGTGCAAAATAATGTTTAGTGCAAGATAAAGCCAATAAAGTCCGATCAAAGATAGTCCGAGGGTCACCAATGAAGTAGATAATAGTTCAATACTGTTCTTTAGTTGCGGTAGGATGGTTCCGTTGACTGATAACAGCTGGGAAGATCAGAATGGCAACATAGGGTCAAGGGAATAGATGCCTTTCTCCTCCTCCAGTACTCTTAAATTAGACTTTGCACTTCAATGTAAAGGCAAGATTATTCATAATTTTAGAAGCAAAGAAAAATGTACAAAGTGGCAAATTGCTTAGTATTCATGACACCACAACCATCTATGCCAGCACGAGTATATTATGTTCCCAAGATAATTAGTTGCATTTATTTTTGTGAATGTCATTACCATGTATACTTTTATTCTGTGGGCTTCATGAGAACAATGCATTTCATTACACCCTGGTATATATGACAATAAACTACTCTGAATCTGAGAAATAGTAATCCTAATGATAGGAAGAATAAAGCTCTGATGGTGGGGGAGAAAACATTATTCCATTTCAGCTTGTGGAAACAGTAAAGGGATTATTTCAATATTTCAGGTTTGCAGCAGTATTCAGATGATTGTCAATATTCTGCTTCGGACGTTGAAGTGGTCAGGGAAGGATATCGACATTGTGCTTCAGACATTCAAAGCAATCTGGGGACAAGGGTGCAGGCGGCAAATCCTGGCATTTATTGTACACCCCTAAATGCTCGATTGTTATTAACATGTTTCATGGAAGTTTTCAGATATTATGAGGAATTATTAGAGTGGGAAACTTTCTGCCCATTAGGGATGATAGTGATTGGGATATAGAAAAGGTAGGAAACGAGTTGTTGTCTAAGGATTCGTGCAGGGCACTCGGGAAGTTAGAGATTTAAGAGGAAGAGAAGGATGTCAATATGTTTTTGACAACATGTCAAGTGTCCAGATCGGGCTGATCTGCATAGGACCTGAGAGGTGAAGAAGCGGAATTGTTGACATGGCTTTGATCGAGGTGGATTCGAGGAAGCGGGAAGAGCAGAGTCTGAGGCGGCACATTCAACCTCTCCTTCCCCAGTTGTGGACCCCGCCGAGTCCAACCCCCGGCTGGACACCAGAGCAGCCGCCACCTCCCCGTCTGCCCACTCGTCCTCCCTCCCCAATCCTAGTCCTCCCTCCCCAATCCTCCCCCTCCCTCCCCGTCCCTCCCTCCATGACTATCCCTTCCCCGCTCCTCCCTCCCTGGCTGAGCTTCCCTCCTCTACTCTCCCTCCCCGACCTTCCTTCCCTCCTGATCCTCTTTCCTCCCGGACCGACCCTCTTCACCTCCCTCTGTCCCCTCCCGTGATCCACTCACGATCCCACACACGATTCCTTCCTTTCCCTCCGACCCTCCCACCTGTCCCTGACCTCCCCCGGACCCGCTCAGCCCCCCACGACCCCCACCCAGTCCCCCCGCACACACACCCACCCACCTCCTTAACACCTAAACAGCCGCGGCGTCCCGTCTCTGGGGAAGTGACGTAGCACACCAGCGGGGCACCCGCCCGGCAACCAATCAGCAGCGGCGCAGCGACCTGCTTCCGGCGCGGTCGGGCTCCGCGCCCCTCACGCTGTCCGCGCCCCTCACGCTGTCCGCGCCCCTCACGCTGTCCGCGCCCCTCACGCTGTCCGCGCCCCTCACGCTGTCCGCGCCCCTCACGCTGTCCGCGCCCCTCACGCTGTCCGCGCCCCTCACGCTGTCCGCGCCCCTCACGCTGTCCGCGCCCCTCACGCTGTCCGCGCCCCTCACGCTGTCCGCGCCCCTCACGCTGTCCGCGCCCCTCACGCTGTCCGCGCCCCTCACGCTGTCCGCGCCCCTCACGCTGTCCGCGCCCCTCACGCCGCGGGCGCTTGTTGTTCTTCCAAAGACGAAATTGCTCGCGGTTTATGCTTTCACAACTAAACCTGTGGTTTTATGAACGGCGCACATTGGATGAAGATCATTTACAAGTATTTCCTATAGATGAACTCAATCAACCAGAAGTCCCTGTCGGTGGTGGAGGGAGCGGGTCAGTCAGCATCTGTGGAGGGACGATGCTTGGGGTCGGGATTCTTCCTCAGACTGAGGAGGTGGTGAAGGAAGTGAAAGCTGGAAAAGAGAGAGCCTGGGAAGTGATAGGTGGCTGCAGGTGACGGGCGGGGCAGAGCGAGGAGTGGAATAGGTAACAGGCTGGAGGTGAAAATATGCAAAGAATGACGAAGAGAGGAGTGAAATGTTGAGCTGATGTGGGAAAGACATGGGGGGGGGGGGAATAAATGGGAGATGGGTGCACAAAGGAGGGGTAAGGAGCAGGATTTCTACTGAAATGGAAGATGGGAGATAATATAGAAGTACATGGGGGGGGGGGGGGTAAGTATGACAAAAAACTGGTGTTTGGGAGCTATTCACAAAACTACTCCGTTTGAATAATATTGCTTGTTTTCATGAGCATTTGTGAAATTCAGACCCATCCCAAAAAGTTTTCTTTAATCCATTTGAGAACATCTTTGTTTCCTCAACTACCTCCTTTACTAGAACTATTTTCGTTGTCTATTTCCAAATTGTCAAATTACATATTTATCAATTCATGTAATCAAGTTTGTATCCAAATTTTTGAACATTAAAATCAGAATGCAAATGTGGGCCATTTTCTGATGAAACTCACTCCAACGACAGTTAAACATTGGTTTCCCTCGTTTAAGTGCTTAGTGCAAAGACACTTGGTTTCTCTTCACTGGTGTTCCAGACTAACGGCTTCTTTTCTAAAATTCAAAGCATCACACAAATTTCAACATTGTATCATAGCAAGTTTAAAAAAAAGATTTCTCAAAGTCTTTTTGCATTAAGTATGTCTTTTGTTGACTTCTCCATTCTATTTTTATCTTCTAATTAATGTAATGATGTTGGTATTATACAAGACCTCCAAAAACATTTCTGTGCCATGTCATTCTCCACATAGGAATCTCAAGCAGGATCATGGAATCCAGAGCTCTAAAATTAATGTTGGTGGGCCCATATTGCAAGTAGACCTCAAGTTAAATTCACCACCCCTTGCTCCATCAAGCATGTGGCAATCTGCCACTGCTCAGAATAATCCAAATATGTCAATACTGTTAGATTTCCTTGCACTTTGTCTTTCCTTTGATTACAATCCAATTTGTACTTATCTTTAGCCCAAGGTGAATTGCAAAAAACACCTTGACTTGAGGTTTATGATTTCTACTGCAATAGTTGTGGCTATTCATAAATCATGACTGCACAATGATCCACATTAGGTGCCTTGGTTAACATGAACATGAAATATCTTTGGAGATGTATTTGCAAATACAAAAATGGAAAATTAAGGCCAAATATTTTTGTAATATTGATGACATTCAACTGAGCATGAGATTTGTTATCACTCTTACTTGACTTTGCAATTACAAGTCTTGGCGTTCTCCATGATGAGGTTTTACTATTGAAATTATCCTGCAGATTTTCCACGGATTCATCGACAAAATCTTTTTGTTCAGTTGGATGTACTAATATTCCAATCAATGCAAGATGACAATAGGTTTCTTGTACTCCTCTATACGATCACCCCACCATTCCAATTTCTACATATTTGCTCTAACTAATCTGTGCATTCTGGAAATTAAGAGGTCATTTAGTCAGATTCATGCAGCACAGAAGTGGGCCCTTCAGCCAATCACCTCAATGCCAGCCTCTTGTTCCTATACTCCAATACAACCAGCAGTCTGCAGCAGTTGTCCTTGTCCAAAAGTGACGTCACAGCAGAGTAGTCAAAAGATTGGTGCCATTTCAATTTAATTGCCTTATCCAACTCATAAAACGAAGTTCTTTTAATGCAATCCCTATGCTGTTAGACCAGTTTTCCTGATGGTCTGGGTATACTGGAAATTGCCCCACCAGCTGCTCTTGATCTGCAGAGGCTCAATTCACAAGAGAAACCACTCTCAGGAACCCTTCTGGCACTATTCATCTTTCGGAGTTTTGACCAGTATTTTCACATACTCAAAGGTTTGCCATCAATATACTCTGCAACACCAGCAGTATCTTAAACACTGGCTTTGGTGACCCAGCAACGGCTTAAACAAATGTACTTGGTCATTTCTTGCAACGCCTCGGACTAAGTGTTTAAAATATTTTAAATGAAGGGTGTTTTTACAACTGCGTGTGTGGCTAAAATATGATTTAATTGCAAAAACCACTAAAACATGTGAATTGTACACTACATGTACAATCGTATTATTGCCATTTCACAACTGTTCTAGATGCCCACAACCCTTTGATTCATGGTTTAAACGGAATGCTCATTTAAATACCAAGATTATAGGCTCTGTGCTTGGTACCCTGCTCTACTCATTATGCTCATGGCTGCATTGCCAGACACAATCCAACTCCATCTTTAAATTTGCCCCCAACACCGTTTTGGATGAATTTCAGGTCGAGTCAGGATAGGAGGGAGAAGATCTGTCGTCCCAGCAGGTTAGTGCTGGGTAGAGTTAACAATTTCAAGTTTTTGGGTGTGCATATCTCAAGATCTATCCTGATCCATCACATTGATACAATCATAAAGAAAGCACATCAATACCTCTACTTCCTTAGAAGATTGAGGAGATTCAGTATGTTGATGAACACTCTTGAACTACAGGTGTACAATAGAGAGCATATTGACAAGTTGCCATCACAGCCTGGTTCAGCAACTCATACACCCAGGATCAGAGGAGATTACAAAAAGTGGCAAACACTGCCTGGTTCATTACAGGTACTTACTTCACCATTGAAGGGTTCTATAGGAGGCACTCAGTTAGGCAGCCAACATCAGAAGACCCACACCACCCTGGCCATGCTCATTTCACTCCTACCATCAGGTAGTAGTATAGGAGTCTGAAAACTGATGTCCAGCAACAGCTTCTTCCCAATAAGCATCAGGATATTGAGCATTATAAATTCCAATCAAACTACAAACTAGTTTGCACTAGGAACCTCAGGCTTTATTTTGTACTATATTGGGTATTCTATTTATTGAATTTATTATTTTACCTATTGAGTTCAGTACTGTGCAAACCTGTCATGCTGCTGCAAGTATGAAGTGTTCATTTTGGTACACTACAATAAAACACTTGACTCAGATCTAGGAATTAATGAACTATGCATACTGAACAATTACCATGTTCTTCCTTTGTACATTGAATAAAACTCCAGTCTTAAACATTTTAGTTTTCTTGGCCCTTAAAACCCTTTGCATTAAACCATGAGAAATAGTTTTTCTTAAATCTAAGGAAAACAATGAAACACCAATTGTGATTATACCTTTGCAATCAATCGTGATAGCTGCTTTCTTTGCTGTCCATTCTGCATTAAACATTGGAAATTGAGATACATCAAAATTTAGTTCAAGACGAGCAGATTATTGCTCTGGAAGTCAACAAGAATCTGGAACATATTTCCTCAAAATTCTATTTAGATGGCCAGAACACAAACCGTTTTGGAAGCCATCCTTCAAATGTTTGAAACTAAAGTACTACACACAAAACTATGATACTCCTGCAAACCATCACCCCACCCATTACCAGTTAATATCAAGGCAGTTGCTCAAGTAGTATGCACAAAGTGCCTGCATAATTTTGACATTAGTCGCATCTTGCGTATAGAAACGCTCACAGGAGCTTTAGTTAAAGGTTTACAGTTCGGAAAGGAACAATTCATGTGCAACTCAGTTCCAAATTAGCCTGGTTTGGATTTAAGCCAGGTTTAGCACAAAAATCCATGCTGCAGACAAACCAAGTTTGGGTAAATGTAGAAAACCAAGTCAAAGGACCAAGTTCATAAGTCATAGGAACAGAATTAGGCCATTTGGCCCATCGAGTTTACTTCATCACTCAATCATGGCTGATCAATCTTTCCCTCAAACCCATTCTCCTGCCTTCTCCCCATAACCTGCAACACCCTTACTAATCAAGAATCTGTCAATCTCCACCTTAAAAAGACCCAATTATTTTGCCTCCAAAGCAGTCTATGGCAATGAATTCCACAGATTCACCATCCTCTGACTAAAGAAATTCCTCCTCAACTCTTTACTAAAGGTACGTCCTTTTATTCTGAGGCTATTCCCCCTGGTCCTAGACTATCCCACATCCATCCTATTCAGGCCTTTCACCATTCAGTAAGTTTCACTGAGGTTCCTCATCTTACTCAACTCCAGCAAGTACAGGCTCAGTGCCGTCAAACGCTTATCATATGTTGAGCTGATAATTCCAGGGATCATTCTCAAATCTCCTCTGGACCCTCACCAACACGTGTTCAAAATTTTGGTCATTTAAATCAGAATGCAAATGTGGGCTGTTTTCTTAAGACAGCCTGTCTGTGCTGCCAACTTGGAACCAGGAATTGCTAACAAAATGCTTATGGCCTCTGACCACAGCCTGCTCAATAATTGATGAAACTCACTTCAAAGACAAAGTTGAACATTGGTTTACCTCATTAGTAAGCGCTTAGTGCAAAGGCATTTGGTTTTACTGGTGTTCCAGGCAGCTTTTCTAAAAATCAAAGCACAATACAAATTTCAACATTGTATTATAGCAAGTTTAAAAATATTTCCCCAAACTCTTCTTGCATAAAGTATGTCTTTCATTCCCTGCTCCATTCTATTTTTCATCTTCTAGTTAATGTAATGTTGGTATTATCATATGCCTATCATACATTAACCCAATCATTCCAGGATAGTTCTCATAAACCTCCTCTGGACCCTCTCCAACACATCCTCAGATATGGGGCCCAAAACTGCTCACAATACTCTAAATTCAGTCTAACCAGTGCCTGACCAAAGCATTCCTTTATATTCTAGTCCTCTCAATAAATGCTAACATTGCCTACCTATTAATTCAGCTTGCAAATTGACTTTCTGGTAATCCTGCACCAGCACTCCCAGGTCCCTTTGCACCTCCGATTTCTGAATTCTCTCCCCATTTAGATCACCATTAAGCTCAAAGGAATTCTTTACTTGTGATGCCGAGGTATTTATTTCTCAGATTCAAGTTTTATGACTTATGGAAATTTGTTTGCAAAAATGACCATTTTACAAGAGTTTAAAATTAGGCACAAGTCTAGTGTTGTACTTTATGGCTTTACCAAGCTTTCAGGATCCACCAAATTTCAATTAACTGCATCATCTGCTTGCTCAGCGAGAGGTTAAATTACCTTATCCTTTCAACGACAAGTTTTGTTTTAAAATAATCCAAGGAAGAATCATCTTCAAAACCCTGTTTAAATTATGTTGCGTTTGCAAATCCATTTTTAGCATGATGAAACTCCTGACAAAGGCCTACTATTTTGAATTAGTCAAGCAACCCAATCACTCATCAGTGCATAGACATGCAAGGCTTTTTGATCACACCACTTTGTTGATTGCAAAATTGAATTAAACATTGCATTAAATCTTACAGCAGCTCAAATGGAAGTCCAAGAAATTGATGATCAATTCTGCATTCAAGGTCAAGCCATTTCTTTATTAAGTATGCAAGTTTGATAATAATACAAACACCAGGGTTACTTTATAGAATCTTCAGGTGCTAATAGATACAGTATCACATACACAAGTATTTAGATCAAAGCATTGTTTTGACAATCAACATGTATATGCAACCCCTTATACAAATTCAAAAATGGAAAGGCTGATTACAAAGTACATAAAAAAACAGGCTATTGGGTCACTGAAGATTTCTATACCCAAGCTAAAATTGCATGGAGAAATATCACTGAATAAATAGAGCAAGTACAACAGCCAAAGTAAATGGGGCAACATTTATATCTCTAAATTTATTAGCCACAGATCCATAGCTTAAAGAAACAAAAAGTGATACAAGAGAGATAAATCTGGACAAGTAGCAAAAGTGAAATTAATTCAGAGCAGTAGATAAACCAAAAGTGATGGACTCTTCGGATTCTAGCTTTATAATAACTTCTACCTGCATACTTTAGATTACATTAATCCTTGGACTGCAGTAGCCAAGATTTATATGGTCCAGTTATTTAAAAGAAAAGTTAGGGGTTTAAAAACCAAAGTGCATTAGATATTAAAAATGATTCAAGTTTGTTCCATTGAGTTACAAATTATTCCCAGTGAACTAATGAACAAAACCAGGGCTCATTTAGTGAGAGCCCCCAGCCACTTCCTCCCTGTGATTACCTCTTCCCCATCCACTCCCCCACCCCCCTCCCAACTCCTGCGTATTGTGTTTTGCAAGTTATTTAAGGTGAAGACAAGTGTGCACTTTTCTGGGGAGGCACCCTGATCTACCTTGTGGATTACTCAAGTGAAGCAGCTATTGAAGTAATGGTATGAATTAAAAAGGTTACTGCAAGTCAGGCTAATCAACTTTATTGGATCATCCTAATTCTGACATTAAAACTTGAAACTATTTACATTCAGGTTGAATTATTCCTATTTGAATGGATCAAAAACAGCAGACTTGACAATATATAAAAGATGGACTCTTTTGACTGGAAATTCTCAGCAATATTTACAAAGCACTATAAATAAGATACTACAAAATTGTTAAACTCATTAAATCAAGTTTTAATCAAATCTTGGTCTCATTTTTTTTGCAGAATATTCTACACGCTTAGGACATTCTTTCCCCCAGCCGCAAAAGTGGGTCAATCACTGCAAGATCACGCTTCAAGATCCTTTTACTTTGAGGGGATAGTGTTAATACTGTGGATGAACAATTGCACTATGAATTAGGCAAGTTACTGATAATTGGCGGTAGGACAAATAAATTACACCCAAGAGCCAGTCATGGAATGACTTTCCTTGAATAGATGTTGTAGGATAGCATTGAACATTGTAACAACCAACTCAAGTAACTAACCAAAGTGCACTAATAATTTCCTGAATTCTAAACATGTGGCGCAAAATGGCAATACTATTTGCACGTACAAGAAACAGCAATCATGTCCTCATATTCTTTGTACACAATGTGATCATTTTGTTCCTTCATAAGAACGCTAATGGGGCTGTATTTTGAGGGAACACAAGATGGACGGGGAACATTTTTATCAACAATTTCATTGATGAAATTTTGGACAATTGCATGGTTTGGAGAGTGGTAACCATAATGGAGAATTCTAGGGCAGTCACCCCTGCAAAATTTGGGATTGTACTTATGAGGAGCCACAATCCAGTGATCCCATCCCAATTGCTCAAAGCTTACCCAGAACGAATGGAGTTTGCAGTTGTTCCGAGGAGAGTTTTTTTTATGGAGTAAGTTAGGAATGTCTGAGCCAATGTTACTTATTTGTCGCGGCTTCCTGGATAGTGTACGTGATCTGGAGGGCTTCTCTAGAATTTGCTTCTTCTGTTTCTCCCTCCTTTGATGAGCAGTCTCATCAGTATCATTTAAGTACAACAGCAGTGAAGGTACTTGGAGATGGATGGCACTCTTGTCCAGAGGTCCTTGACCAATGTTTCCTAGATCAGTACACTTGTAACTGATGTTCAGATCAACATTCTTCACAGAACTGCCAGTTGGGAAATACACACACGGGGTTACATCAGCTTCTGCCCATTGGTCATGCATCTTTAACACAAATTTGATGGGTATTTCTGTGGAAGTGGCATTCTGTAGGAAATTCACATCAACATGATTTGCACGGAGGCATTTGATCTCACAAGAAACCTTGAAGTGATTAGGAAGAGCACTGTGCAAATAAATAACTGCAACTTTAATCAAGTGTTCCAGCTCTGGAATATACTGCAGATTGTATTCAATGTGATGGACATGCCAGTGACCTATGAAGGAAAGTAGAGTAGAAATCAACACTTCAACATTTTACAACCAAACACAACTACCCATATTGTCCCATATCAAGTTCTCATGTCAGTCAGATGTCAACAATACTAAATGTGATTTGCTTAAGCAAAGACCACGAATGGAGGACAGACGTCCATTTCTGAAGAATTAAGAACAGCCTTTTTTCCCCCTTTGAATTGTATTCTGACGTTGGGTTGGTCAGTACACAAAGGTGCTGGAGTACCCTCAGGTCAGACAGCATCTCTGGAGAACATGGATAGGTAACGACATGTTGCAATGTCAATCATTAGTCAGAGAGCCCCTTTATCTATGCGTAGTTCGTCAATAAAAAAGTAACTCGAGTAATTTTTAACTAGGATTTTAAGTTTTTCGAAGTAATAACTCTACCTGCGTTGGCGATTAAGACACTGGAACTGGGCTTCACCAGGCGAATGGTGTTCGTCTTAGTGGTTCGGTTGGCTTTAGGATTCCCGTTCTGATCCGCCGACTGCATGTAGAGGCTAGCCATGTATTCCATGTGTTGGTCATCTTCTCTCTGTCGGGAGAGCAGTGGAGGGCGGGGGCTGACCTTCCCAGACAACATCTCGATTAAAGGACCCAAGTCCGCCACTTCCTTACCACCAGGCTCTGCACTCATCCCGGCACTTCCATGTAATGCTACAAGCTCCAACAAACAGATCAAAATGCGGAATACGGTGCGACTCCAAATCCTAATACTGCACATGTTGGTTTCAAAGCTAGTACTGCCGTACAGGTACCTGCAGACCACAGGTGGGACCATAGCTCCAATGCACTGATAAACTCAAAAGCGTTCCTCTGAATGCGCCATTAAACAGCTTGGGCAAATTATCTCTTAATTAATGGTACCTTCACGTGATGTCACTAAATCAATCAGTGTTTCCTGGCGGACGGTTGGGTCAGATTGGTTGTTTCATGGCAATTAGTTGAATCTGAGGCATCGTTTGGATGGAATTGAAATATCCATTGATGTACTTTTTATACTTCCACGTGCCCAAACTTCGGAAAATATCAGATTGAGGCCGAATTGGATTCTTAATTATCTCAAATGTAATTTCCACCAGTGTCTGGTATTCCTATATATTTCAACACCAACGCTAATATAATGTACTTCCCCCTTATGAGACAAAGTGCACTAAGAGATTCTGTGTTTCATTGACAAACTGGAGTTGGGTGTGGGCAGTGAAGACTTTGTGGTTTGTAACATGAGAGTATATTTATTTTAGGTAAAATATTAGCCCTTTGTCATGCATTTCAAAGAAAGATGGCAATGGACAAGGAGAGTTTTTTTTCCCCAAGAAAAGAATGAAATATGAGGACAGGGTCCCAGTTGGTAATTCTTGTGCTCTGAACAGGGAGTTTAAGAACATTAATAGGAAATTTATTTTTTATATCAGCATATTGCACAGCAGACTAAACAAACGAAAGATGTAAGAAAAATATTTTTGTTTGTAATGTATTACAAAAGATTTGTGGAAAATTCCTTTTTACATATTTATTATCCTTTGTATGTATTTGCTAATATTAGAAAGTCTACTATTTCTCAAAGTACTACTTGAGGCATTGACTGATGCTGGGTCAAATTTCCATTGCATCAGTGTGCAATATTTCCATTGCAGCAGTGTGAAGAAAGGTCTCGACCTGAAACGTCACCCATTCCTTCCCTCCAAAGATGTTGCCTGTCCCGCTGAGTTACTCCAGCATTTTGTGTCTACCTTTGATTTAAACCAGCATCTGCAGTTCTTTCCTACACTGTGTGGCCCAACATCCCTTGTACAAATCCAAATAAAGAATATTAATAACCTGTATAAGCGAAGGGGACCATTATCAGTGAGTGGACTGTTGCATTTGACTGTATGTAGAAGTGAATTTTCCTCTTCCTGGATTGTGGGAATTGTGACTCTTCCTCACTCCTTCATCCTCTCCCGTTGTCATTGGTTGAGATCTATTCTCATGCAGAGATAGGGAGCAATAGGGCTTGCAGTGATTTGTCATCTCAGATCACTGATGTAAACTGACAGCTTCTTGATATCCTTATTAATATGTTACATTGGTTCAGAGTATTTCTGATGCCATATATTTTGACAAATTTATTATAAGTAAATAGAGACCTGAGAATAAAATGATATGATTTTCATGAGAAGGGCATACTGAAATTTTATTAGGTTGCAAATAAAGAATCAATCACAGGCAAATAATAGTCTTTCATTGAAAGATGATTGTATAACGGACTCAGGGGGTATGGGGAGAAGGCAGGAACGGGGTACTGATTGAGAATGATCAGCCATGATCACATTGAATGGCGGTGCTGGCTCAAAGGGCCGAATGGCCTCCTCCTGCATCTATTGTCTATTGTCTATAACAATGGAAGAGGAGAGATTTCAGGATTTTGACCAAAGATTTTTTTGGCTATCTCCTTTTACACTTCCACATGCTGCCCCTCACCATCAGCAATCCAAAAAAAGGTGTTACAGTCTAATAGCAAAATCTGCAGATGCTGGAAATCTGAAATAAAAGTAGAAAGTGTTGGAATTCCTCAGCAAGTCAAACAGTATGTAAGGAGAGAGAAACAAAATCATTTCTAACGTCACTTAATATACCCAGCTGTATCTCTTGGTAGACACAAAATGCTGGAGTAACTCAGCGGGACTGGCAGCATCTCTAGAGAGATGTTTCGGGTTGAGACCCTTCTTCAGACTGATGTCAGGGGAGTGGGCACGACAGATAGAATGTAGTCGGAGACAGTAAGACTGGTGGGAGAACTGGGATGGGGAGGGGATGGAGAGAGAGGGAAAGCAAGGGCTACATGAAGTTAGAGAAGTCAATATTCATACCTAAGCGAAATATGAGTTGCTGTTCCTCCAATTTGCACTGGGCCGCACTGACAAAGGAAGAGACCCAGGACAAAAAGGTCAGATTGGGAATGGGAGGGGGATTTAAAGTGCTGAGTAACCGGGAGATCAGGTAGGTTAAGGCAGACTGAACGAAGGTGTTCAGCAACAGTCAACTCCACCCCTGTCTATCTTTTCTGTTTCTGAAATGCTCATCCATGCCTTTGTTGAGATTTTGAGGCCATCCCAAAACTCTGCTCCCAACGTGCTCTGTTGTGTTCACTCATCACCGCGTGATCTACATTGGCTTCTAATTAAGGAACACTCTGATATGAAAGTATTCACCCTTATTTACAAATCACTGCAAGCTCTATTTCTCTTTATCCCCTGAATGAAAATAGATGACTATGTTAAAATCAGGTCAATTTCCTGTGTCTTGTCTTTGTCTAATTTGTGTAACGTTGCACCACAAACCAAAACTAAATCAAGCCTTGCATTTACAAATCATCTTCAGGATGTTCGAAAGCACTATAGAGCCAATCTAATTCTTCCGAAGTTTCGTCACTTTTACAATGGGTGTTTTGACTTGTTTGGCAAAAGGGGCCTGTTGTGCTGTAACATGCTGTGACCATGATTCATAATGTGTGGAACCGAAAATTAACTGGACTTGGCATGATAAAAGCTTTGTTGTGAGCAGTGATATCAGTCGACTAATGGAATAAATACATCTCGCAGCATGAAACAGGATTTAAGCAGTAGAACAAAATAGGTAAAGCATTGGAAGAGAAAGAAGATTAGAGTGGGCAGTTAGTCCACTTTCACCAATTTTATACTTCAGCCCAAGATTATACCAGGCATTATACAAAGTATAGTCCCTTTCTGCTGAGAGATTGCATACATATGAATGAAAATAATACATTTTCCTGGAGGCTTTATGAACATGTTTATTGACTTAGTCCCTGGCACATTTTACAGAATTTCAATATGCGCTATCCTTAAAATGCTTGAGGAAAATTCAAGAGTTGAACGAAAAGCACTCTCTGAGCACTAGATGGCAGTGTGTTTGAATGTGTGCTTGTGTGCTCGATGGCAGTGTGCTTGGGATGAGTGAGATGGAACAAAAGCTGCAAGCCAAAGATGATCAAGCTCCGTCTTGCTTAAATGTACGTTTTCTTTTGATAAATCTTGACGTGTGCCCCATTAGTTAATCTAACTTGCAGACGTATCATCTTTGAATTACTATGTTTTCAGACTAGAAAGTAACCAGGTCAGCAAATTAAATGATATCAAGAAGACCTCAGCTGAAACCTTGCATCTACAAATAGTCTTTCCTTGATACCACAAGCCAGCCCATGTTTCTTTTCACTTCAGAATCATTGATGATGATCATGTTAAGTCCTAGTGTCCTGCAGTAAAGAAGAGCTAAGGAAGAGCAGATGAGAGGCTGCCTCGGAGCGTGAATCTACAACACTCTTCTGGTTTGTGTCATTCTTGTTCCATTGAACTTGTTCCATTGATTTTATGAGCATATAAATTGGCAATTGGTTCAATCTGCTAGGAATATAACGTGACCTCTGCAGAGTGGAATTCCATTCCAGTGTTTTAAAGAGGTGAATGACAAAGAGACTGAAAGAATGGAAGCCAGATGTGCAATGAATTTTGCACATAGTCAAACGCCCACATCACAGAATATATAGACATTGGAAGACCAACTTCATTACTTTGGAATGGGAAATGTGCAACCTTTCCGAATTTGATTTGCAATCTACTTTCACCAAAGTTCATTGTTCTGTTTGATACACCTACAATTAAACACGCTTGACACTCTTGACCCTCCATTTCTGAATATGAAAGTGACGCATCACCTTTATACGTCAAGCATTTCTATGCAGCCTCTTGTCACAGTCATCATATCAGTGTTAGATTACGGACATTACAGACACCTTATTCAGGCTTATTTAGACTCAGCCAACTCGATAGAATTGATAAATTTGAGGCAATAAATACCGACCTTGCCAGTGATGCCCAGATTCCGCAAAAATATGACAACATTATTAACATAACTTCTGCGTCTCTGGCACTTTGACTTTAGAGGGCAAGCTGAAGGATATAATTCAGGCAGATGTAAGGCATGAGTGAAAATTCTCTCTCAGTGAAGTTGAGGAGACAAATATTTTAGAGCATTGGTCAGGAGATGTCTGCCTCCAGCTAAATAACCTGTAACTCCGAATCTCATTTATCTATTTTTTAAAGCTAACTTTATTGAACATCAGAACTGTATGGGGTCACTGAAATGAGAGAAATGTGAGATACTCCATATTCCAGGCTATGAAATAGAAGGTTAAAAAATGGTCGATGTGGCAGTATTAATCAAAGTTACGACTAAGCAAAAGAAAAGGATGTTTACATGTGTGCTCAAACACAAGAAAAATGTTCTTGGAAAAATGGCAAAGTTATAATGGTGCAGGGTATATTCTGAAGGCTGTAAATGGTGCAAAGATAAGTGAGAGAAACTACAAACAAATTGCAAGAATGTTAGAGAAATGGAAGTTGTGGAGTTGATTTTTCCTAATATGGACAATGAAATGTAGCAATGTACAAATCGCAAAGCTTTCTAGTGCAGCAAGAAACAAGGCAGTGCAGGATCTAGTCATGGGAATGTGTCGTATGACAACCTTCAGGACTTCACACCGAGATCTACAATTTCAGTTCCCTTTCATTTCACATTTTCAACATTTACCATTTTTGTAATCTGGTAAATTTCAGATATTTATTCAATACCTCTAGTTACACCTCCTCCATGCCTTTTTTTCTTCCTTTACCACCTAGTTCTTCACCACCCTCATTCCCTCAAGAGTCATGGAGTCATAGAGTCCTACAGCATGGAAACAGGCCCTCCGGCCCAACTTGCCCATACCGGCCAATAGGTCCCATCTGCACTAGTCCCACCTGCCTGTGTTTGGCCCATATCTACACCTGTCCTATCCATGTACCTGTCTAAATGTTTTTAAAATGTTGCAATAATACCTGCCTCAACTACCTCCCCTGGCAGCTCGTTCTATACAACTACCACCCTTTGTGTGAAAAGGTTACCCCTCAGATTGCTAATTAAATCTTTCCCCCCTCATCTTAAACCTATGTCCTCTGGTTTTCGATTCCCCTACTCTGGGCAAGAGACCTGTGCGTCTACCCAATCTGTTCCTCTCATGATTTTATACTCCTCTATGAGATCAACTCAAGCACCTTTTTGCCATTTAATCTTTCCAATCTGCCAAAGACCTTCCTTTGACATTTTTCTACACTTCCCCTCTATCTACACATCTTTAATCGTGTCTCCCGATTCCATTAAGAATCAATAATATAAAACATTACCCCTACTTCACTCCACAGACTACCCAATTCCCATTCCTGGGAAATACTCTCAAGGCATCTAACCTCTCGCACCTTCAAGGTTGGCTGTGGGAGATGCCCCCCGGGGCACAAAGGCTGAAGGACTGGAGAGGGACGGCTCGCTGGTGAACTGTATGAGGGGGAGAGGTGGTCGGGCTGTGGGGAGACAGTGCACCAAGAGCGGGCCGCAAGGAAAGACGATCGGGCCACCAAGAACAAAGAGGAACCCGCTGGGAGTGGAGGGGGGCGCCAAGAACAAGGAGGGACCCATCGGGTGGGGGCTGGTGGGGGGGGAGGGAGTATCAAGAACTAAGAGGGCCCATCGAGACTCTAATGAGTACTTTTGTAACTTTGTTGGCACCAGATACTTGGTGACTCTGCTTACTTTGTCTATTGTATGCAAAAACAAAGAATGTCACTGTACCTAGGTACATACATGACAATAAAGTATTATTGAACATTGAAATGTAACATGCAGAGCAAGTTTATTTACTCAACATTCATTTGGACTCTAACCAAGTCAACCTGAATTTCACTGCATTACCAAGTCATGAAGAAAAACAAGATCTGGTGATTTAACTTGATCATAGGTCAACAAAACTTGGATAAAGTGTAACTCCAACTTTCTCCAGAATAAAAACACTGTGATCACGATTTAGTAATTTCATGAGAGTGTCACAAGAAATAATCTCAGGAACCAGATCAACATTTATTCAAGGGATTTTTGAAGAAGTGGATATTTTATATGAATTAGAGTAATAAACATTTATAGAGGAACCTTGAGTATTTACCAAGAATGCTTCTGTCATTGGCAATTTTAGTTCACAAATATGGGCATATGTGTTTAATGAAGGGTTATAATTCTTACTTATCTACTGAGGCACTGTTATATTTTCTATTGTATTCTGAACAATAATGGTATCAGTGAATGCAGCTTATATGTTAGATTTTCAGTTCATTTAAATAAGACTTTTATACCAACTCTGAAAAATGTGGGTTACTGAGACTGCTGACGAGGAGTAGTGAAAGTAATTTGCTCAAGTGCTGATCAGTGCCCAACACTGAAAGATAAAGATTATGGTGATTTAGACGGGGTGGTGAAGAAGGCGTTTGGCATGCTTGCCTTTATTGGTCAGGTTACTGAGTGCAGAAGTTGGGAAGTCATGTTCGTGCCATACAAGACACAGGTCAGGACACAGGAGAGAATGGTGCAAAAAAATATTTAGGAGGATGTTCTGGATCTGGAGGGTTTGAGTTATCAGGGGAGGCTGGATAGGCTGGGTCTTTTTTCCCTGAACTGTGGGAGGCTGAGGGGTGATCTTATAAATGTATATAAAATCATGAGAGATGTTGATAAGATAAAAACCAGTGCCTTTTCACCAGGCTAGAGTAATCTAAACTAAAGGGCAAAGCTTGAAGGTGAAAGAAGAAAGCTTTAAAAGGGATGAGGGATAATCTCGAGGGATAAAGGCAGTAAGACTAGCTTGGTTTGGCAACTTGGTTGGCATGGACGAGTTAGGCCGAAGGGCCTGTTTCTGTTCTGCATAGCTGTGGCTATAATACAAGTCATTTAGCTCATTAAATCTGTTTCAGCTATTGTAAAGAAATCCAGTCTCATTCCTGTGGCCCCTGGCAATGCAACATGACTATTTATTTCCAAAAGAAGTGTTTTCCTCTTTTTACTTGTACTTTACTTTACTTGATTACTTTAACGTGTGTCTTACTATCATTGATCTCTCCGTTAATATAATTGGTTTATCTCTGTTTATCTTACCAACTTTATGTAGCTCCATCAAATTTACGCTCAATATTTTCCAGTCCAAGAAGAACAACCCAGATTAGGTTGGTTTGGAGATATAGCGTAAAAACAGACCCTTCAGCCCACCGAGTCAACCTCGACCAACATTCACCCGTGCACTAGTTCTATCCTACACATTATTTACAAAAGCCAATTAACCTACAAACCTGCACCTCTTTGGAATGTGGGAGGAAACGGGAGCACCCGGAAAAAAACAACGCAGGCACGGGGAGAACATGGATGCTCTGTAAAGACAGCACCATAGTCTGGATCCAACCCGGGTCTCTGGCACTGTAAGGCAGCCACACTACTGCAGTAACACTGTGCCATTCCTCTCAAATACTCAACTATATCCGCAAAACCAAAATCTCACATTGCTGGAACCTTTAAAGTGAACCTTTTCTCCCCTCATCTTTACCAAAGTGTGATATTCAGAAATTCACATAATGTTCTAACTGTGACCTAGCCAGCATTTCAACCTTACAGCTTTGCATTTCCAAAGAGTACTTTAATATCATCCTGAAGCTCCTCAATCTGAGTAGTCATTACTGAAACTGTTGTGTTTTAGTCATGGTGAAAGTATCTTTGATGACTGAAAAGTGTTTGTAATGTACTAAGAATAACTTGTCTATCAGCTCAGTCTGGTTTCTGGTCAGATATGCTTTCCACCTCTCAAAGGGTAGCTTTAGATTTGGTGGCACTGTCAAACCTGCATTTAACTCATGAAAATCCAACACTGGCTAAATATTGACAAGCTTCTTATCGTAGCATACCATGGAGAACCAAAAGCTTCTAATTAACTTATTAAACCGGATATGAGGGAAATGTTTAAGAAGCAGTAAATGCAGAAACAAATAGGATGCAGTTGGTCATTTTCTATCCGTTTCCTTCTATGAACCCCTGTGATCTGGCTGTCAACAAAGATTTATCCTTATACAGAAGTAGCAACCATGGTGCTACCATGAATTTGGCCCCAGCACCATTTGAAGGTGTTCAATATAAGAAATTGTTTATTTTGATAATGGCTGAGAATTTAAAAAAAGACATTTCCTTAAAGAAAGTTCACTGGTTTACAAAATCTACCAATTTACAAACTTACAGCAACAGGATGCTAATGTTTCAGGAAAAGGTGGAAAAGCATCAGTCAAATTGTCAGAGGTGTGCTTTTTTTTAGTATTATGCTGTTTCAGGGCAAACTTTAGTAACATCAGGGAGCAACAGACAGGGCTGGTTCTTTGCACATGAGAACACATTCCTCTAAGTGCACAGCAGAAGGAGTTACATTTGAAATCAACCTAACCCCCTGCAGAAAACAGTACAGGATTAATATCTATAGTTTTAAAGGGCAGATTGCAAGGGAATGAAAGACAAGGCCTGTTTAGATGGAAGGAAGCTCCTTCAAGCAATCACCAGGGTGAGTTGGTTTAGAGTCAGAGTAAAAAGACCATATATGATGAAGTTATAGTTACTGTTAAGAACTAAAGCTGTCCAAGGTTGTTAAAGTGCAGTGTTATATTTTATAGCATTTTGGAACATTCTTTGAGTTTTTAAATGAATGATTAATTTGTGTTTTTTCTTCATTTTATTTAATTTATAACATTTGCTTTGTAAACTTTTAAAAGAGTTCTGAGAGCCCTGCTTTGATACACTCGATGTAGGATCACATTACTGAATCAGCTAAAAGAATCTCTGTTTATATACCCTATCTTAGATTTTTGTCAAATCGTGCTCTCAAGCTCCAAAGCTCACACAGGTATGGTGTTACTCTGGGCTATACCCATTATTATCAATACTTGTTTTGTGTATTCCTAGGTCATCTCCTTCAAAAACTGAATTGTGTGGATCATACCTTACTCCTAATCTACATTCTTGTTATCATGTCTACTATTTTTTTACTAATTCGTGATCACCTGATTAACAAAAGTTTTTCTCTGCTTCCTGTCATTTTGGTCTTAAGATAATGCTGCATGACCGTGCCTCGCTAACATATCAGATGATTTTGTGGCAATTTCTTCAACCTCTCTTCCCTCCTTGCTTTGTTTGTTCCTGCCTCATCATCCATTTATGTGTACTTGTCTGACCTTCGTGCCTTGTTCTGCTGCCTCCTAGTACATATTTTGTTATTGTACTTAATTAGTAATACCATTTAAGATAACATTCATTCCTGGTCTGTTTGATTAACAAAGTTTGCACACAGTCCAAGATAGGATATGTTCCCATGAACTTAAGTGAATTCCTAGACTAAGGGCCCCATTTCTGCCCTCTGACAGGGTGAGACCAGGGCTAACCAGGTGATCCCAATGTTTATGGAGCTGTCGGGTTATTTGATTAATGAGGGCAGTCGGAGCGGGAGAAGCCAAACAAAGAAACATGTAAAAGCTGTGAAATACAAGTCCCAGCTTTTTCTCGAAATCTGAAATTTAAAAAAATTGTTGGACATCCCCAGGAGCATTGACAGAGTCTGTGCAGAGCAAAAAAATAAAGAGACAGAGTTGATATCAGAGATGAACAACCTTATAACAAAACTAGAGGTGCCAACAGGAAAAATAAGTTAACTGAAATTGTTGAATTCAATATTGAATGTATAGAAGAACATAGGACTAGGAGAAGGCCATCTGATCCCTCGCATACCCCCAAAGGCTGCTTCATGCTGAGATGGAAGATGAGGTACAGTTCCCCAATGGGTTTCCTTGGAGTAATGTCAGACACCATTGATCAAGAGTCAAGAGTATTCAATTGTCTTGTGCACTGGGAATGGAATGGTAAAATTCTCACTAACTGCCGCTTGACATTCAACACAACACAATAAATAAACATCAATAAACAATAATCAATAAATTATCTGTTATATTTGGTAACAAGACCATAATAGTGCAAACCTAAGTACATAGTACAATCTATACAAAGTCCATGTAGTTTTGTGCTGTAGGAGGGTGGTGGTTAGGGTTGTGAAGGATAACTCAAGAGATTGATAGTTGATGGGTAGAAGCTATGCTTGAACCTGGAGGTAATGGTTCTCAGGTTCCTATACCTTCCCAATGGTAACAGCAAGATGAGAGATTTGCCAGGGTGATGCGATCTTCTTAAGGCAGCATTATCCTGTAGATCCGTTCAATTGTGGGAAGTCAACACCCGTGATAAATTGGTCAAAGTGAGGGTGAGGTGCAAGAATTGCAAGATGACAAACAGGGGAAAGAAGAAGAAAGCAAGAGAATGGAGCAGAGTCACAGCTGTTTAAAAGCTTAGGCAGATAAGTCCAATATCACGTCACACATGGGTAAGGAAACCTCCTCTTGCCTATCCACACACTGTTCTCTGAGGTGATGATTCTGCACTTCTCCATGCCGAACAAGACTTGGAAGAAGCCCTGAAGTCCAGGAATGAATGATGGTGAACATGAATAGATGATTCATCCCAGCTTTCTCCCAAGATTTCAGTCCATCACAGAAACTAGAAATCAGGCTCCAGCCATTTGTTTCACTCCATGCGATAACAAGAAAACACTGAGATTAGCCGCTTCAGCAAAGGTCACCGTACCACATCACAGCTACAATACTGAGGATGTTCACTCCAAAGCTAATTCCGTGCAGTTACAGCGTTGGTTAACTGACTATGTGAAAAATGACCTTCAAATGTCTTGTTCACATTAAGCAGGACAAGTCCTGTCAAACTAATTACAGCTCAATCAGTCTACTCTCAATCATCAGCAAAGTGAAGAAAGCAGTCATTGACAGTGTTATCAAGTGCCACATACTGACTAATATTTAACTAATACTAGACCAAGTGGACCCATTGGGCCCAAACCTGCATTGGTGCAGCACCCTCTCCTCCCCCTCCCTCCTCCCCTCTCTGCCCCCTCCCCACTCCCCCCTCCCCCCCTCCCCTCCCCCTCCCTCCACCCCCTCCCCCTTCCCTCCCTCCACCCCTTCCCTCCCTCCCTCCGTCCCTCCCCAGGAGATAGATTTAAACTTTAAAATGTGAATAACTTAAAAAATATAACACCGATTTCAATGAAACTTTTTCCATTAGCACCAAAGGGACGAAGGTGAGTAAGGTGGACCTAAAATTGTCACGCTATCGTGTACCTTTTTGGCTGTAGTTCAGGAACAAACAAACAAACAAACAAACAAACAAACGAGAGTTTTAGTATATAGATGGAGTCCTGTACTACCTATAATCGGACTTTACTGGATTTTATCTTGCACTAAACATTATTCCCTTTATCCTGTACCTGTACACTGTGGGTAGTGTGATTGTAATCAGGTATAGTCTCTCCGCTGACTGCATAGCATGCAACAAAAAAGATTTTCACTGTACCTCGGTACACGTGACAATAAACTATACTAAAACTAAACTAAATTAAACTGATGCCCTTTTTGGGTTTTGCTAGGACCACTTGGCTCCAGATCTCATCACAGCCTAGTCCAAACATGGGCCAAAGAACTGAATTCCAGATGTGAAGGCAAAGTGATTGCCTTTGAAATAAAGGCAGCATTTCATCAAGTGTGGAATTAGTGGGTCTTGGTACAACTGGTCAAAGGCACCAAAGGGAAAATACTCCAGAGGTTGGAGTCCTCCCATGCACAAAGACAGATTGTTATGATTGCCAGAGTTCAATCATACTAATCCCAAAACATCACTGCAGGAAGATAGACACAAAATGCTGGATAACTCATGGTCAAGGTCTGGCAGCATCTCTCAAGAAATGGAATAGGTGACATTTCGGGTCGAGTAGTCTGATCGGTCTGATGAAGGGTCTCCACCCAAACGTCACCTATTTTATTCAGAGATGCAGCCTGACCCGCTGATTTACTCCAGCATTTTGTGTCTATCTTCGGTGTAAACCAGGATCTATAGTTCCTTCTTACACATCACTGCAGGAATTTCTCAGGCCAATGCTCTCATCCCAACCATCTTCAACTACTTCATTCCACTGTAAGGTCAGAAGTGACATTGTTGATCAATGATTGCACAATGCTCAATTGTATTTGCATCACCTCAGCAAATGCTTGCATGCAGTAAGGCAACATTCAGGCACGGGCTGATAAGTGACCAATAGCATTTACACCACAGAAGTATCTGCTCTTCTCCAACAGTGATGAGTCAATTTGACACCTCAAGTCCTTTCCAACATTGGCAAGATATATTGGGAACTTGATAGAATACTCTCTGCTTGCACCAGTGCACAGTGGCTGCAGTGTCCGCCATCTACAGAATGCACTGCAATTATGTACCAAGGCTCCTTCGACGGCACTGCCCAAACTCTTGACGTCTGTCAGCCAGAGGGAAGTGAGCAGCAGATGAATAGAACACCAAAACCTACAAGTTACACACTATCCTGTCACACACCATCCTGGGTTGAAATCACTGGTACCTTATTACCACTGGGTCAAAAATCCTGGAACTCCCCTACCCAACAGTTCTGCAGCGGTTCAGGAAGGTGGATCACCATCACCTGCTCAAGAGAAGTAACGGATAGGCAACGGATATCCGGGAGAAGGAAGAGCACTCATAGGCATTTGTGAGCTGCTTGAGACCTGATCATAAGGACATACAAGGAGGAATAATTGCATTGGAATCAATTACAAGGAGACAAGGTCAGCTGATGACTGACAACTCTTACAGCTTGCTCAGAACGCGTTGCTAATGCAGCCAGCCAGAGTTTGATTAGGCCAATCCAGGCATGACCAAGGCACAATTGTTAACGAGGTTGGATCTGGATTGAGGGTGCTGCGATGGAGGGATAACAAACAGGACAAGTCTCACCATTAACAGAATCAGAGATGTGGTCCTGCAGGTGGTGGGCTGGGAAGTTAAGTCCGTAAGGAAGAGGTCAAACACTTGCCTCATACATAAACAGAAGCAAGAATGATCTCAGCTGAATGGTGCCCTTGGAAGAAAGTGTTTCTTTATTGTGGCAAGATGAGGCATCATGCTCAGGGTTGG
Source organism: Rhinoraja longicauda (assembly GCF_053455715.1). Classification (NCBI taxonomy): domain Eukaryota; kingdom Metazoa; phylum Chordata; class Chondrichthyes; order Rajiformes; family Arhynchobatidae; genus Rhinoraja; species Rhinoraja longicauda. Next base: position 31,446,791 of record NC_135967.1, on the reverse strand, counting down.
CAGCAAGCTACTCTTAAAATCTGAGTGGCGTTAGGAGATCAAAGATTTGAATGTGAGAAGTTGGTGGGGGCTAGAACTTTATTGAATATGGGATGTTTGAATGTTTGTGTTTGCATGGTATACCTTTGACGTTTAAAGGTCTAGTTCTAATATGTACATTTATATTCAAGCAGCCACAGCCTGTTTCAAACATTGAGGTTGTGTGAAGTGGTCTGTGAGTTCAAAGACTTTGAATGACATTCCTACCCCTACTCCCAATTCCTCCATTTACGCCTCATCTGCGCCCAAGATGAGGTGTTCCATACCAGGACATCGAAGATGTTCTCATTCTTTTGGGAATGGGGGATCCCCTCTTCCATCATAAACGAGCCCCTCACTAGGGTCTCCTCGATATCTCGCAGCTCCGCTCTTACTCCATCTCCCTCAGTCACAACAGGGACAGAGTCCCCCTAGTCCTCACCTTCCATCCCATCAGCCGTCGCATACAGCACATTTTCCGACATTTTCGCCACCTCCAACCGGATCCCACCACTTGCCACATCTTCCCATCTCCACCCCTTTCTGCTTTCCGCAGAGACCGTTCCCTCCACAGCTCCCTGGTTATCTTGTCCCTTCCCACCGAAACCACCCCCTCCGCAGGTACTTTCCCCAGCAACCACAGGAGATGCAACACTTGCCGCGATACCTCCCCCCTTGACTCTGTTCAAGGACTCCGACAGTCTTTTCAGGTGAGGCAGAGTTTCACTTGCGCCTCATCCAACCTCATCTACTGTATCTGCTGTTCCAGGTGTGGACTCCTATATATTGGCAAGACCAAGCGTAGGCTCGGCGATCATTTCGCTGAACACCTCCACTCAGTCCGCCTAAATCTACCTGATCTCCCAGTTGCAAAACACTTTAACTCCCCCTCCCATTTCCAATGTGACCTTTCTGTCCTGGGCCTTCTCCATTGTCAGAGGCCCAATGCAAATGGGTGGAACAGCATCTCATATTTCACTTGGGCAGCTTACACTCCAGGTATGAATATTGACTTCTCTAACTTTGTTACCCTTGCTTTCCCTCTCTCTCCAACCCTTCCCCTTCCCAGTTCTCCGACCAGTCTGACTGTCTCCGATTACATTTTATCTCTGTTAATTTTGTTGTTACCTTCTCCCAGCTAACAATGATCTGTTCTACATTTGCCTTGATCTCTATCACCTTTGGCTCAGTTTCACATCTTACACGTCCTTATCCCTGTATCTCCCTCTCCACTGACTTCAGTCTGAAGAAGGGTCTCTACCTGAAACATCACCCATTCCTTCTATCCAGAGGTGCTGCCTGCCCTGCTGAGTTACTCCAGCATTTTGTGTCTATCTTCGGTTTAAACCAGCATCTGCAGTTCCTTCTTACACATTCCTACTTGGGTGTTCCTCTTGATATACATAGAGAGGGTGTGCATGGGTAAAGCATGAGTTAAAGAATGCTGCTGTGTTAAATCAGAGCCGAGGGAATATTTTAATTAAACCAATGTTCTATCTAAGCTATTTAAGCACTGTGGAATGAGATGCGGTTAAGAGAATTGTTCTGTGATGTTTAATGCGAAGTAAAGTCTTAAATTTTAAGAGGAAGTGTCTCTATAAAAACGTTATGACGACAAAAGCTATGGCAGGCTCCACCTACTTTTCCACTTTTCCTATGTCCTCTTGCATGTGTGTTAAAAGTTTTACCGTGTAAGGAATTAAGAGAGTATATTCCAGAAACTAGTTTCAATCACAAAGAATTAGTTCCTTTACAAAAAGCACATTCTCTTTTGATTCAATTATAATTAGGAATTGCCTTTGTGTCATAGGATGGAAATTTAAATGAGTATTTCTGCCAAGTACCAATTAAATATTTGACTGAGCCAAAATATGAATTGGTTACTAGATTTGGTGAAGTAAAAGAAATCATTCTGCAGAGTAGTTTGTGAGCATGCGTTGGTCTGTGGTAGAATAAAATTAAGACAAACATGAGAGGTTGTGAGAAAATTATTGGCGTTGAGCATGGCAAATTTTAAGATTGATTGCCCATTCCATCCTTGCTCACAAGTGAAAAATCTTGAGCCTCATCCAAGAGGGTTACATATACACAATTGGCATTCAGGAAGACATACATTTCTGAAAAGATAGTGTCATTATGTAATTCTGCATCAAAGAATAGAAAACCTAAAGTAATGGCTGAGCCTCATTTTCTCGTACTTTCTTCCAGGGTTTCACCTGTTTAAAAGTGATTTATTCTCTGAGGAGCCAGGACTTCATTCGCATGAATTTGAAATTATTATTCTGTTTCTTCTCTCAACCCATTTGGTCTAGTTGTCAATAAAATTCACAAGCTAACACATAAGTAACAATGGAAAGTGCTGGTGATACTCTGCAGGTCAGGTAGCAGCTGTGGAGAGAAAACCAAACTTAACTTTTCACTTTGATGACCTTCCATCAGAAAGTTGTTTACATCACTCAATGCGTTTCAGTGGTTTCTAAGAGTGTCTAAGCCCAGCACCTGCAGTTCCCTCATGAACATTGTGTTCAAGAGCGGAATCTGTAGAGAATAGGAAAGTGAATGTGAGAAATGAGAATGTGAGAAGAACAAACAACAAATTGTGAGGTGCAAAACATAGCAGTTCTTGGGAAATTAAAAAAATAATATTGGAAATACTCAGCAGATTAGCTGGCTTCTGTGGAGAGAGAAAAATAGTGACTTAATGATATAGGTAAAATGTCTTAGATCAGAATGAAGTACTGTTACTCAAGCTTGTATTTGGCTTTATTGGAAGAGTGTAGGAGGACAAAGGCAGAAACACCAAAATTGGACAGATGTGACTGGGAGTAAATAACCAGCCATGGCTCCACTTAATCTGGATTTATCAATAATCTTTAAGAATTTCTAACAACACAATCATTTTAGAGTAAAACCTATTCACCAACCATTCAGAGTTTTGATAAACTCAGTTCTTCCCCGTTAAAGCATTGTTGTTGTGATGATGGTCAAATGGAAGACAAAATTACATTTCCTTAATCACAATTGCAATTCACCAAGTTGACCAATGTGTGAACTTATAATAATGTGGGACCAATCAACGTGTTATGGGTGTGCTTTTTGTATTTCAAAATGAGGATTCAGAGTTAATATTGGCAACTAGCAAGGAGGTGCAGGTAGGTCTCTAGACACAAGAATACACTCCTCTCTGAGTTATTACCAGGATGAGTTATGGATCAACTCAAACTGGGGTTCATATGAGTGAAACTTAAAGTTAAAAGGCAGCTTGCAGGAGATCTGCAGACAGGGGTGATTACCCTTTCAGATCGGAATAAGCTGGTTTGAATAATCACAGAGTGAGCAGGTTCAGAGTTACAGAGAAGTACATGGCAGTTGAGGGTTAAAGCTATTTAAGATTGTTCCTGTTCAAAGATTATCTTGGTGCTTGGTATTTTGTATTACTTTACATTATAATAATCAGGAGCATTTTATAATATCTTGTTATACTTATTTGTAGTGCCTGTTTGTTTATTAGTTAATTTGTAGCACTTTAAAAAGAATTCTAGTTTGCGTTACTCTGTGAACCTAAGGGATGGGTTCAACAGTTAGAGGATAAGCATAAGAAACAATTATCGATTATATGGTGTGAGGTGAACAGAACATGATTACATAATCTGTGAACAGGTTTTAAATGTGATTCAGAACATTAAAATTAGAGTTTCCTTTCTATTTATAAAATTGTGGTAATATATTATGTGACTGATTTCTTTTATATTTAATGTGTTTCAGGAATAGCTAGAAGTAAGATGGTTTATGTTCTTTTCAAATAAACAGAGAAAACAGAGAATGCTGCATTCAACGTTACGGTATTGTTTGATATGTTGATTGCCTTGAATGCAAGCTCTTGGCTCTTGCTGCAACCAAATTGTTGGCACTCTGAAGGAAATTGGAAATTGCTTTTGTGAATTTCAGACTGTGAATCAGATGTAGGAATGCTATCATTTGTAGGCATGCAAGCTGTTTATTCAGACATATGCTGCAAGGCTTTGGCTGAAGCCCAACTCACCAGAACAACTTTAAGCATTGTCGACCTCCAAGATGAGTTTGATTGCTTCATTAATGAAAGGAAATGTAAAAACTGTCCAGACTAGCTTCAGTAACAGACTGAATGAGGCAATCTGCATGAATCAAAACTAATAATAAAGAATTGGACATGTAAATAAAGGACATTTTTTGACCATCATTGCCAAAGGAGCAGGGAAGCATGATTAATTGGACAACTCCCACAGAAATGGGATGGTTCTTCAAAAGCAATATACTGTGTAAGTTGGAGATCAAAAATAAAAATGGCAAATGCTGGAAATATTCAGTGGTTGGACAGCATCTCTGGAGAAGAGTTAATGTCTCATATGTTGATTGGTTTCCTTTTTCATGTCTCCTTTATGACAATTCATAATACAGTTTCTAAATTTGGACGAAATGTGTACTTGAATTCTTGCACTGTCCTTGAGTCACAGAAAGCTTGTGGTGATCATGTGACAAATATGTGATGTTTCCTGGATCACCACATTTTATGTTTGAAATGAAATTACTTTTTATTGTTCTAAAAGACTCCAAAAGAAAGCAGCAGCAGAGAGAGAAGAACAAAGATCAACCTTGGTCATAAGATTGATGACTTTCATTGAGAATGAGAAAAGCTCTTTCTCTTTCCACAGATGCTGCCTGATTTGTTAAGTATTTCTAGCACTTTCAATGTTTATTTCAAATTTCTAACTTCTGCAGGATTTTGCTTTGTAGTTTAAATACAAGTGGTTATCAGCTTAAAACAGATCAATGAGGCTGTCCTTGTGTATGACTCTCTCTTAGCCAGGATCAGGAATTTAACTTTACTAATTGTAAGGGGTACACACATCTCTACGCATACATGTTCTTGGCACATTTAATAACATTGGAGGGGGCACTGTGCAGTTGCTACTCTTCCTTAGTCCTGTGCATGCCCCTGTTCTCAATAAACTCAACCAAAGGCTGAACCATTTGATGTAAAAAAAGATAATGCTGAAGGCTGAAAATACTTAGCAGGTCAAGCAACATCTGTGGAGAGAGAAACTGTTAACTTTAATAACCCTTTCTGGACCATTTTTATGTGTAAATAAGGTGTAGTTTGATCATGGTGGGTGAAATAGGTATCCAGAGTTAGAAATAACACATATCTTGATCAAGCTGAATATGTTCTAGTTCTTGGAGCAGAATTAGACCATTCAGCCCATCAAGTCTACTCCGCCATTCAATCATGGCTGATCTATCTTTCCCACTCAACCTCATTATCCTGCCTGAATATATCTGAAAAAGGGTCCCGACCCAAAATGCCACCAATTCCTTTTCTCCAGGGATGCTGTCTGACCCGCTGAGGTAGTCCTGCTTTTGGTGCCTATCTCCCATTATCCTGCCTTCTCCCTGTGACCCCTGACACCCTTATAATGATAATAATGAGCCTTATTATGAACAATAATGAACTTAACAGGTGTAGAAGGAAGAATTGGCAACTTGAATGGATTCATTCAAGGTCAAATGAGGTCCAGGAAGATAAATCCTAGGAAAGAACAATTGGATTAAGGAAGATAGAGAAAAAGGTTGAAAGGAAATATTTTTTTAATGTAACTTAAAATAGCATTTTTAAAGTTGCCCGAAGGAATATTCCACATTTATAATAATCTGTACCAAAGTGATACATATAACATCTCTGGGCCTGTAAATAGTTCTGTGGTGTTTTCTTTTACTTTGCCATTGAAATGGGGTTGAGGTCACCCAAATGTTTTTTGTGAAAGTTGCAGAAAAACCAATTACTTCAACTATAGAGTTCATGCAACGTTGTGGGTTTTCCTTGTGTAACGTCACACTGAAACTGACTTGTGGTTTCAACACAGTGTTGCCCATTGATCTGTTAATAAATCCAGAGGACGGTGGGTATATGGACTGAGCTGCCAGATGAAGTAGTTGAGGTACATACAATAACACCATTTAAAAGACATTTGGACAGCTACATGGATTTGAAAGATATAGAGGGATTATGGGCCAACTGCGGGCAAATGGGACTAGCTTGGATGGGGTATCTTGGTCGGCATGGTTAGGTTGGGCCAACGGGAGTGTTTGCATGCTGTATGACAGGACTATATTGTAAATTTTTGCAGATGTCAGATCAGCAGGGGTGATCTTTGCAGCCACCTCTTAAGGGCATCACAATACAAACAACACTCTTCCAGCTACTAGGGAGTTTTGCAACTGAATTCATGTTGGAGGTGAACGAGGGGGAACAGGAGGAAGAGTGCTCCTAAGGACTTAGGTTATGTTGCTCAATTTCCAGACAATTTGTTTCCATTTTAATATTCTCTCTTTTTCAGGGAAAGAAGTGCGCCGGAGGATGAAAGAGCTAGACAGGCCCTTTGACCCAGCTTCTTCCTGATGACCAACATGCATTCAGGGCTAGTCCCATTTGCTTGTATTTGTCCCATTTCACTCTAACCCATCCAATCCATAAATTTGTCCAAATGTCTTCAGAAAGTCACAATTGTATCTGCTTCTGTAGCTTCCTCTTGCAACTTGTTCCAGATACGGACTAACCACTGAGCAAAAAAAGTTTCCCCTGAGTTTAAGGGCAATTAAAGATGGAAAACAAATGCCAACAATATCACATCCCATGAATGAGAAAATTAAAAAATAACAAGAACTCCAGCAAAAAAACGACTAGTTTTTAATTAAATTACAACATCAACAATCTTTGTTTGGATAGTGAAACTTCCAGAGGACTTACAGCCCTTTTGTCCACAGCTGGCAGTCGAGGATGATGTCCTCTGGAAGACCAAACCTGATGGCTTGGTATCTTTGTGACAACTCATGTAAATCTCTCAATCGTGTTTGTTATCTTATCTCCATCAGCCCCACTCCTTGACGGCAGGAAAAGCAGAATTGTGAGTCGGAAAAGTTCTGCTTCGTATTATGAATGATACTTTAATATCACGTGACATATCCTAGTGAAATTCTTTGTTTTGGATACCATACACAAAGTATGCAAAGAGTATGCAAAAAGGGCGTCGACAAAGCTACAAAGCGTTCAATGTAGTCACAATGGTCCCTCTTCGTTCTTGACGGCCTCCCCACACCAGGTCCCTCTTCATTCTCGGCAGCTCACCCACGCGGGTCCCTTTATGTTCTTGGCGGTGCTCCCAAGTGTAATGCTGAGTAACTCAGGGTATCTACAAATCACAGAGTCAAGAGTGCTTTATTGTCCTATGTACCGAAACAGAACAATGAAATTCCTATGCGCAGTAGCACAACAGTCAAGTCAAGTCAAGTCAAGTCAATTTTATTTGTATAGCACATTTAAAAACAACCCACGTTGACCAAAGTGTCAGGTTTACAGGTTTGTAAACACAGTACTTAATAGATAATATAAGAAACTAAACATTATAAAGTTAAATAAATTTAAAAACTAACATAGTGCAAAAAAAACAAAACAAACCCCAGTCCCTAGTGCAACAAAGGCAATTTGTCATCATTGGGAAGAGGCTGTTCCTGAACCTGAATGTTACAGCTTTCAGACTCATAACTTCTTCCTCATGGCAGGAGTGAAATGAGAGCATGGCCAGAATGGTGTGGGTCCTTGATGATTGATGTTGGCTGCCTTTTTGAGACAGCACCTCCTTCATGTTGGACCTTGATGTTGGACTGGGCAGTGTTCACCACATTTTATAATCTCCTTCGTTCCTGGGCATTCGAGTTATGGACCAAGCCATGATGCAACCAGTCAATTTGCTCACTCAAGGATCTTCCCAGTTTCATTCCCTGACCCATGCCATCAACCAATTTCATTCAGAGCTCATTAATGCTTTTGGTTTCCTCAAAATCAGGGAATAATTTCTATTCAAAGTTTCTTCAAAGCCTTCCATGTGGCAACTCTGGTTTGAACAGGATATACACAGCAATGCTTCTTCATGTTGTCCATATGAGATTCATTGTCCTGTATTCATCCTTTTTCACCCAACCTGCCCCCTTCATATCATATCATATCATATCATATATATACAGCCGGAAACAGGCCTTTTCGGCCCACCAAGTCCGTGCCGCCCAGCAATCCCCGTACACCAACACTATCCTACACCCACTAGGGACAATTTTTACATTTACCCAGCCAATTAACCTACATACCTGTACGTCTTTGGAGTGTGAGAGGAAACCGAAGATCTCGGAGAAAACCCACGCAGGTCACGGGGAGAACGTACAAACTCCTTACAGTGCAGCACCCGTAGTCAGGATCGAACCTGAGTCTCCGGCGCTGCATTCGCTGTAAAGCAGCAACTCTACCGCTGCTACACTTCCTCTCTCACTTTCATCCAAAGTCCCCAGGAGCCCTTCATGAGACAGAGTGTCATGTGCACCTTCTCCAACCCTGTCTTGCATTTGGTGCTCCCGATCTGGCCTGCTTTACATTGGCGGGACCAAGTCTGGATGAGGCGACTATTTCACCGAACACTTGTGCTCTGTCCACAAAGGCCTGCCAGATCCCTTATTAATCTAAGGGCTAGATCCCTTAACTTCCCTTTCCATTCCCATACTGATCTTTTTGTCCTTGGCCTCCTTCATTGCCGGTGTGAAACCACACACAAACTGGAAGAACAGCACCTCATATTCCGCTTGGGTAACTTACAACCCAATGGTATGGACATTGAGTTTTATGAACATTAATACCCCTATCACCCCCTCTCTTTCCCATGCCTCCCTCACTCCAGTGCCCACCCATCTTCCCCACCATCACCCGCAACCCCAATCACCCTGCTCCCCCTTCCCCCCATCACTCATCACCCATCCCCTTATGTCATACTTCCTTTTATCCCCTTTCCTCTCACTCCTATCCCTCCCTCTGGTTAATATTTCACCTCCCCTTTCCAGACCTGACACCCTTTTGCCTCCTTTTCACCTTGAGCCTTTGTGTCGATCTCCACGCATCTGCTAACCAGTCCCCTGATCTGTACCCACCTATCATTTGCCAGTCTTTGCCCTAACCCATCCTCTCTATTACAGTTTTCTCTCCCATCATCAATCTGAAGTAGGATCCCAACCCGAAATGGCATCTGTCCATTTCCTCCACAGATGCTGCTTGATCCTTTGAGTTTCTCAGTTTGTGTGTAGATCAAGATTCCAGAATCTTCAGTTCCTTGTCCAGCATAGTTATAAGTATGTTGTAAAATGTAGAAAATATATGTTGGATTTATTTTCCATTTTTCAACTTATTAGAATGAATTAATGTTTGATATTTACTCAGCAGGTCAGGAAGTATCTGTGGAAAGAAAAAATAATTTATAATTCAAGTCCAGAACACTTCAGTGTCTCACGTGTCCACTGTCTTTCCAAGAATGCTACCTGACCAGCTGAGTGCTACCAATATTTTCGATTTTTTTAATTCAGGTGTACAGCATCTGCATTTTAAAAAAAATTGTACATGTGGTTGAGAGGAAAAAATAGATCACCCATGTTTGAACAGTGAAATAGACTCAATGGGCTGAATGGCCTAATTCTACTCCTTTGTCCTGTGGTCTTATGCATACAATGAACATGTACTGGTTTTGTGGCCACATAGAATTTCACTGCTGAAGCCAATCTGATCTTCACCTGATATCACCAAAGCAAAATTTTCAAATATGAGAACTAAATACGGGCTAGGAACAAGAATCCTGGCTGATTTTCCCATTCCTCTCTACCTGTGCCAAGGTTAAATCATATTATGATAGTGGTTATGCAAGCTGGGAGAAAGTGATTCAGTGCAGACTTGTAAACCTGGCACCAAGAGCTCGGTAACATATTATGTGACTTACACAGTTTATACATAAACATTCTAACACTGCTAGACAATGCAAGGGGCAATTATAATTTTTGAGTTCAGAAACCTATTTACCAAAACGACAGAAATCCAAATGTCTGCTTGAGTAATTGGATATTACTGAATAGCATGGTAATGTGAAGCTCTGACTGACCATGGAGGTGTGGGCTGGGGGGGGTGTAAGTTTTCTTTTACTATCAAAAAATGAATTTCTTATGGAATTTACAGAACAGTGCTAAGATGGTTATATGATTTCATATGAATGTAGATCCCCATTACCCCAAACTAGTATGACTAAAAACTACATGGGCATATTTGTAATGTTTCACACTTTCTCACAATAACTAAATTGGTTTGCAACAATAAAGTGTTTTTCTAGAGTTTTCCTAGTGAGCGCTGAATTCTAAGCCCTTATGTATTTTGTGAGAGGGTAAGTAGCCTATGTTTACCTAAGTGAACCTATGTTTCCAGCAGTGTAAGAAAATAACTGCAGATGCTGGTACAAATCGAAGGTATTTATTTCACAAAATGCTGGAGTAACTCAGCAGGTCAGGCAGCATCTCGGGAGAGAAGGAATGAGTGATGTTTCGGGTCGAGACCCTTCTATGTTTCCAGCACGCATAACAAAAAAGTGCAGATGCTGAAAATCTGAAATACAAACTAAAATTAAAATCTGAAAAAACAAAAAATGCTGAAAATACTCAGCAAATCTGGAATCATTTGTGGAGAGAGAAGCAGACAATGGGTTTCCTGATGAAGGGTCTTCATCTTTTAATGCAAACTGCAAAAAAAAATCACATCTCTGTGTGAAATAGAATGAACAGATTTATTTACAAATCAATACTGGAGAAGCACACAGATAATCATATGACAGAGATTAAGTTGCAAATCTGTTTTAAAACCAGAGCCAAACATTGTCTGGCCAGTAACAATATGTGTACTTTCATATACGTTTTCACAATGCCAAGCACTTAAAAAGTAACAGTACATTTCTTTGAAAGTACACGTCACTATTGTGTAAGCAAGATCAAACACAATCTTCAGCCACAGAGAAAAATTGAAGGTTGGCTATCTCCACTGCATGGTGTCACATTTCGTCTGAGCTTGAGTTTAGTTTGAGTTTAATTTATTGTCGCTTGGTTCTGCTGGAGGCTCTTTATATTTTATCCTCCACAAAGGTCCATCAGATAAGTGTAAATTTTAGTCTGCACAGATTGCTTCCAAAAAAAGGAGTGAATAACAGCCAACATCCTCAACTCTGAAAGGTTTTGGTGATTTTTTTAGCTGGGGTAAATCTTGGATGAAAACCAAATCTAGATTAGCTATGGCTCTCCCTCGTCCAGACTTGAGGTTCTTGCAACATGAACATTATGATAAAGTAAAGATTGTTGTGCCCATTCAACACAAGACATCAATTTCAGAATAGGAATTAACATTTTTTAAATGCTAGGCAGTGGACCTGGTGGCCTTTCAAAGGATAGAACAGACTTGATGGGCCGACTGGCCCCATTGTGTGGCGCACGGTTTCATGAAAATAAAACAACGGTAAAACTGGAACAAAGGAAAATTCAAAGTGAGAAACCAACTCTGCGTATTTAAAGAGACAAAAAAAAACTTTTAAACATTTTCAAATTTGTTATGAGAGTGAAGGCACGTGCTTTTCGGTCGAAGAATTAAGCAATTTTATGAATCCGATTACTTCCAGATTTCCTAGGGACGGGTGACACGACAAACGGGTTAAAGCGGTAAAGTGGAGAAGGGCTTGCACTGGAATCCCAGACCCGGCCTTCTGCTACATTGGCTCGCCTCCCGCAGGAGAGAAGCTGGTGATTTGCTGAGCTGGTTGTCAATTCCGGAGCAGGCAGTTGGAGGAGAGGGCGAGTTGTGTTTCAATGTCATTTCCGTAATGGATGTAATATAGCAGTTAGTAGGGGAAAAACGAACCAAAAAAAATCAATGGGAATGTGATGGAACTCCGAGCAATCTCAGATTATGGAGCGCAGCAGGGAGGCGGTTAGCATCTACCAACACATTCATGTTCAGTTACAAGGTGGAGCTCCATGGGGCTTTACCCTAAAAGGGGGACTGGAACATGGAGAGCCCCTCACCATCTCAAAGGTAAAGACAAAACTTTGAGTCTTTGCTCCCGTTAAACCAAGTGTTCATGATTTAGCTCCTTGTTGAAACCGTGCAAGGAGTTCACTCCTGTGTTGTTCGACCACGTTTTGACTTGTCTGGGGTAGTGGAGTTCGGGGGAGGGGATGGCGAGTTGAGAGTGGGGAATACTTTACATCGGAGTGCAAACTATGCGTTAGTGTTCGGCATACATGCATACATGGCTGTTCTCAACAGCCTGCTGTTGGAAGGGAATTTGGGGAATGCGCTTTAAATTGCTTTGGAAAGGAAAAGTAATCTAATTTCTGTAGAAAGTTCGCTTGTTTAAAAGGAGCAGCTAGGAGGTATGTTTTAAAAACTAACAGCAGGCTGCATAACTGCCTTTTCTGAGGTGTATTTCTGGAGGTGGTGAAGGGTATGTTTCCGTTTTTTGTTGTTGTAATTGCAGGTTTTGTTCATTCTAAATGTGTGCATTGCTGTGGTATTGCAATGGGATTGTTTACCATCTTGGTAAACTTCCTATAAGGTTTATTGCTCAGCTTGGGGAGCAGAGGGGCAGGGGCTGGTGCCAGACGGCTGATGTTTTACTGTGTAAATGATTAACGATCCTTCTCCATTGAAACTCCCCGCAGTTCCTTCACAACTAAAACAGTCAGTAAGTAAGCAAACAACGACTGTGGTTCACAGAGCAGCCGGGACACTACTTCGCCTAATACATGAGGGATACGTTATAATTCCCTTCTAGTTACACTTTCTGCTACATTGTTACCGATTAACCCCTTCGCCCCTCCCCCATCGCCGTGCAGTTCCAGTTGAAGTTCAGTCCCTGCCTGATGTGCGGTGATTTCATCTCGCCTTTGCAAGCTGTTTGAGTTAACATCCCCAGAAGACAAAACCCAATGCTGTGTAAAGGGAGAGATAACATGGCTCTATATGGGAGAGATAACATCGCTCCATCTCGAATTAACGAGAGACAATTTAGTGAGGGGGGAAAAAAACCCACTTTACAACCACTGATTATCAGGGGCCAAAGAGGATTTCAATTAAAGTTGCGACTTGTTCAGAACTTTTGGCTGGCTGATTTTTTGACGTGTCCGTCCCCTCCCCCCCGCGAATTCGAAATGCCTGCTGGACCTTTTCGTCGGCCAATAACTTTTTCTTTACATTTTTTTTCATGAGATTTGTCCATTCTTAGCCAGACCTGCATTTAATGCCCACCTCCAAATACCATTGGAAAAAATTGGTGGTGTGCCAACTTTTCGACTGCAGAAAGATCATGTGGTGAATGAATCCCCATAGTGCAGAGATTCCAAGATTTTGACCCAGTGAAAACTTCAAACTCCTGAACCAGTCACATCTATATGCTGCCTTGTACTTTCATTCTTTCGAGATTCAGAAAGGAAACATGCCCTTCGGCCCATCGAGCCTATGCCAACCATCAGTCACGCATTTAAGCTAGTTCGATGTTATCTCTTTTGCATCTATTCCCTGCGCATTAGGAGCAAATTGTACAGAGGACAATTAATCTACAAACCCGCATGTCGGGGGAGATCGGAGCACCTTGTGGAAATCCATGTGAAGAACGTGCAAACTCCACACAGACAGCAACCGAGATCAGGATCGAACCTAGGTCCTTGGTGCTATGAGGCCGCAGCTCTACCAGCTGTGTCACAGTGCCGCCCTAACTCTAATTCATTCGGTTATTCCATTATTGCACTTTAATTGTATTTGAACCACTTCAGATGGCACAACAGTCTTTGCACCATTCTGCTGGTTTGCATTTGCTGTATTTGTCATCACCAGTTTACTCTGAGCATCATGTGAACAAGGAATTCAATTCCACCCCCACCCCTCCCCCCCCACTGGTGTGTATGACAATAAACTAACCTGAATCTGATGACCGAAGGAGATTATGGTTCCCAATCAAGTTGGTCTGTGACTTGGAAAGGAACCTGCAGATTGTGGTGCATGCATACATCTACCATTCTCTATGTTGGTATACATACATCTACCATTCTCTATGTTGGTATACATACATCTACCATTCTCTGTGTAGTAAAGATTCTGTACTTGGGAGATACTGTAACAAACAAACATTAAAGAGATGTACTGTATCGTGGAGACGATGTACACTGCAGTCATGGCATTCTACAGAAGGAGGGAGTGAATGTTCAGTGCAGTGGATGGCGTACCAATCAAGAAGACTGTTTTGTCAATGTGCTGTTGAGTATACTGGCTTTTGGTCATTTAGGCAAGTTGAGAGTATTCCACCACACTCTGGTTTGTTTTGTTGGAAATGGTTTGTAACGTCAAATGATTGCGGAATCTCCAGTCTCTGACCTTTTAAAGCAGAGTAGATCTTGTTAGGTCTTTGGTCAGTGGTGACCTTGGATGTGATGGCATGTGACAAAGATATAGCTGTACAAATGTAATAGAGACATTCTTGTCTTGGAGAGATTCTCGATCTCCTACTATTACTATCAAGCCAGGAGAATGAACCCGGAAACAATGAGTGCAGAACGCAAGTTAGGTGCAGCACCAGACTTAACTAAAAGTGAGGTGTCAACTGGTGAAAATGTAGCACAAGACAAAATGCAAAACAGTAATCAGAGTGTGCAGTAGACAGCTCTGTGACTTCATAACCAGTGGATCAGATCAAAGCTCTGCAGTCCTGCCATGCCAAGGATGCTTGTAACAAGGAAACAATTGGAGGTGAGAAGGTTCCAAGAATACCCAGAGCTGGCATGCGAGTACTGGAAGCTGGGATCAAGTGTATCGCTGGAGGAGTTTCGGGAACTAAGGAACAAAGTAAAAAAGGAAATCAGAAGGGCAAAAAGGGACCAGGAGATGGCTCTGGCAGATAACATTAAGGGCAATCCCAAGAAATGTTATAAATGCTTAAGGGGGATAAGGGTAACTAGAGCGAGGGTAGGACCCCTCAGGAATCAAAGCGATCAACTCTGTGTGGAGCCACAGGAGATGGGCAAGGTTCTCAATAAGTATTTCTCCCCTGTATTTACCGAGAAGAAAGACAGGAGGACGCAGGAACTTGGGGCAGTCAATGGAAGTGTCTTGAGAGCAGTCAGCGTTACGGTCAAAGAGGTTCTGAAGGTACTATCGTGTATGAAGAAGGTAGACAGATCCCCAGGGCCTGAGCAGATATATCCGAGGACATTGTGGGGAACCAGAGCAGAAATTGTGGAAGCCCTGATTGAAATTTATGAGTCGTCTTTAAATGCAGGAGAGGTGTCGGAAGACTGGAGGATGGCAAATGTTGTACTCTATTCAAGAAGGGCTGCAGGGAAATTGCTGGGAACTGTAGCCCAGTGACCTTAACATCTGGAGTTGGAAAGTTGCTAGAGAGTATTCTGAGGGATGGGATATACAGACATTTGGAGGGACAAGGGCTGGTTAGGGATAGTCAGCATGGTTTTGTACGTGGGAGGTTGCATCTCACAAATCGGAGTTTTTTGAAGACCAAAAGGTTGATAAGGGCAGAGCTGTAGATGATGTATAAATGGATTTCAGCAAAGCATTCGACGAGGTTCCGCATGGCAGGCTGCTCTGGAAGATTAGATCGCATGGGATAGATAGCTAAATGGATAGCAAATTGGCTCCATGGAAGGAAGCAGAGGGTAATGGTGGAAGGTTGCTTCTTGGACTGCAGGCCTGTGACTGGTGGTGTGCCTCAGGGTTCGGTGCTGGGCTCGTTACTGTTTGTCATCTATATCAATGATTTGGATGAGAACACACACGGCAAGTTTAGCAAGTTTGCAGATGAAACAGAAGTGGGTGGTTTTGCAGATAGTGAAGCTGGCTGTGAAAAATTGCAGCAGGATCGTGATTGATTGGCCAGGTGGGCTTGATGGAGTTTAACACAGAAAAGTGTGAGGTGTTGCATTTTGGGAGCTCTAACGTGGGCAGGACCTACATAGTGAATGGTAGGGCTCTGGGAAGTGTTGTAGAGCAGAGGATTCTAGGAGTGCAGGTGCATGGTTCCTTGAAAGTGGAGTCTCAGGTAGATAGGGTGGTCAAAAAGACTTTTGGTACATTGGCTTTCATCAGTCAGTATTGAATATAGAAGTTGGGAGGTCATGTTGCAGTTGTATGAGACGTTGGTGAGGCTGCATTTGGAGTATAGTGTTCAGTTTTTTTCACACTGCTATCGGAAGGATGTTGTTAATCTAGAGAGTGCAGAGATGATTTACGAGAATGTTTTGTCAGGACTGGAGAGCCTGAGCTATGTGGAGAGATTTGGCAAACCGCAACTTTATTCCCAGGAGTACAAGAGGCTAACGGGTGATCTTACAGAGTCTTTTAACCAAGGTTGGGGAATCAAGAACCAGAGGAAGGTACATGGAATGGAATACTTTATTGTCACGTGACTAGGCACAGTGAAATTCTTTGCTGCATACCCAATGTATACAAATAGCAGCCACCTACGGTGCTGATACAAGGTGCTGGAGTAACTCAGCGGATCAGACAGCACCTCTGGAGAACGTGGATTGGTGATGTTTCGGGTCAGGCTGGTTGTAGGGGGGCTGGGAGTGAGGAAGGGCAGGACAAGGCCTGACAGGTGATAGGTGGAAACAGGTGAGGGGGGGGGGGGGGTTTGATAGGCAGATGGTTGGGCAAAGGCGGAGACTAAAAAAACAGAAGGCGTGAGGCAAAAGGATTGAAGAATTGTGAAACTAGAGGAAGGAATGTAGTGGGGGGGGAGGGGGAAGGTGAGAAATAACTGGAGCACAGGGTTTTTCTTTGGGGGAGGGGAATGTAGTTACCTAATATTGGAGAATTCAATGTTCATACCATTTGGTTTGTAGGCTACCCAAGTGGAATATGAGGTGCTATTCCTACAGTTTGTGTGTAGCCTCATTCCACTGGAGCAGGCCCAGGACAGAAATGTCAGTATGGAATAGGATGTATGACTATCGTGTTTTATAGCTCCAATTATCGGTCATTGAGCCATGCAGCTTGTAAACAAGCACTTTAGCCAAATCGTCCATGCCGATTTAAGATGCCCTATATAAGCTAGTCCCATTTACCCACATTTGGCCTATATCATTCTGAACCTTTCCTATCCGTCTAGAATGTTTAATAACCGGGAGATGAGGTAGGCCTTGGCGGATCCAGCGCTTGTTTGGCAAAATGGTCGCCAAGTCTACGCTTGGTCTTGCCGATATACAGGAGGCCACATCAGGAACATTGGATGCAGTAGATGAGGTGCATTTGGAGTTTCATCTCACCTGGAAGGACTCCTGGGGTCCCTAGATGGAGGCGAGGGAGGAGGTATAGGTACAGGTGTTACATCTTGTTTAGTTGCAGGGGTAAGTACCTGCGGAGGAGGTGGTTTGGGTGGGAAGGGGTGCATGAACCAAGGAGTGGTGGAGGGAGTGGTCTCTGTAGAAGGCAGAAAGGGGTGGGGATGGGAATATGTGACTGGAGGTGGAATCATGCTGGTGGTGATGGAAATGTCGGAGAATAATGTGTTCGATGCGAAGACTGGTAGGGTGAAACGTGAGGACCAGGATGAGGAGACTGGTGGACCCAGAGGACATGGGTTTCAGTTGGGAAAGGAAAGATTTAATAGGAACCTGAGGGGCAACTTTTTCACTCAGAGGGTGGTGGGTATTTTTTAGATTTAGATTTTTTTTAGATTTATAGAATCAGCGCGGAAACAGGCCCTTCGACCCGCCGAGTCCGTGCCGCCCAGTGCTCCCCGCACATTAACACTATCCTACACACACTAGGGACAATGTTTACATTTACCGAGTCAATTAACCTACATACCTGTACGTCTTTGGAGTGCGGGAGGAAACCGAAGATCTCGGAGAAAAACCACGCAGGTCACGGGGAGAACGTACGAACTCCGTACAGACGGCGCCCGTAGTCAGGATCGAACCTGAGTCTCCGCCGCTGCATTCGCTGTAAGGCAGCAACTCTACCGCTGCGCCACTGTGCCGCAGGGTATGACCTGCCTGGGGAGGTGGTTGAGGCAGGTACAATATAATAAGATTTAAAAGACACTTGGAGAGGTAAACGGATAGGAAAGGTTCAGAGTGATATAGGCCAAATGGGACTCGGTTATATAGGACATCTTAAATCGGCATGGACTATTTGGCTAAAGTGCTTGTTTACAAGCTGCATGACTCAATGACTGACAATTGGAGCTATAAAAACACGACAGTCATACAGCACAGAAACAGACACTTTGGCCACCAAGTCCACCCCAGCCATTAGGTAAACATTTCTGTTAACCTATACTGATACTAAACCCATTTCCCACAATTCCACAAACGTTTGAATGCTATGACTCACTTCACAGGGGTTTCACTGTGGACAATTAACGTTCTGCATGTCTATGGAGCAAGGTGTTAACTTCATGCAGACTGTACCAGAGCTCGGGTTGCTTTTGATGGCCAGAGGATGAATGAAATGATTTGCACCTTTGATGTCCTATTTGAACTTGAATTCAGCTATTGCCTCCTTAATTCGCTCCATCAGCATTTCTTCCCCATCTGGCTGTATTCATCCACTCCTTTGTTGCCTCCACACATAGCTCTGACAGTGATCTCTTGAACAGCCTCTTATATTGCACTTCATGTAAACCTGAGCTTGTGCAAAATGTCACAGGGGACACATAGCCCACTGCTTGTCAAGGTTTGATTGAGCTGTAGATGAGGAAAAGTCAAGTGATGAGTTTGGATTTCTTTGTCCCCATTTAAGAGCTTTGCCAGGTATATTGCTATTTCAATGCATCAACAACTACTTGCAGTTAAAATATAAAATATATTAGATGTGAAATTTGCTTAGAATGGTAAAGAACGGAATCTTTTGATGGGAACTAGGGAACCCAGACAGTTCTGGCCACCAGTGGTGGAATGGAGGAAATTGGAGCGGTGCCAGACTTGATTGGAGGATTACAGAGATCTCGGGGATAGGAGAAGGTTATAGAGATAGGGAGGTCCAAGACCAGGAAGGGACTTGAAAAAACAGATGAGAATTATGAAAACTAAAATTTTTGAGAGCAGAGGTCAATAAGACAGATGTTGGTGAGCACCACCAAGGATTGAATAAATCTTCTTAATAATCTTTCTCCTTGTTATTGATGCGAACCCTCTTGTACCTTCATAGGCTTTGAATATCCCCAATAATATTTAATAGTTTGGACTGCTGCCTATGAATTGTGCTTATTGAAACCATAACATAGATATTAGTAAAGAATAAATGGATTTCATTAGGCCAAGCTTTGTGAACTGAGAAATTTGAAATAATGCTTTTTACTGACCCAATTTTCTTTGTTCCATCACGAGAAGCCATTTCTTTGGCTGACTCAGCCCAAACACCAGATACTCTTAATATTTAGTTCCTTTGATCAAAACTTGGTATCCTGCCCTCAAATATCCCGCATGTTATTAATCAGCACTGTTTCTCCAGACATTTCACTTTTTTTTTTAAACAGTGAAATAAATGCTAGTTGGATTCATAGTATGGCTCGATTCTCAAGATAAATTATGAGAATCTGATGCAATTATTTCCAAAAGCATAAGCAAAGAAGCGAGCAATCTACCAGCAGGATACTTTGTGGAAGATTTTACAATGAAAATGTGATGTAATTAAGGACATTGACTTATCCCCACAGTAAGATGATCATTTAATTTTGCAAGGGTCTCGACCCGAAAAGTCACCCATTCCTTCTCTCCAGAGATGCTGCCTGACCCGTTGAGTTACTCCAGCATTTTGAGGTACCTTCGCTTTGTACCAGCATCTGCAGTTATTTTCCTACACAATTTAATTTTGCTGATCAAATATTGGCTTCGAGAACCATTGGTTATAAGGCTGCGTGTCTTTTTTAAAATATTTGAAATACTATGAATGAATGAAAGGAAAAAATATACCTTCTTTTCAAGGGTGGGAAAAGAAATAACATCCTAAACTGTAAAATGGAGTTGGGGAAAAAAACACATCTGGTTGAGCAGCTAAACAGCAGAGCAGGCATGCCATCAAAAAGACAAGTGGAATTCCTGAATTTACACAAACACTGTGTATGAGGACACAAATAACTGGGTGCTGTTGAAACACTGTGTATAGTTTTGGCTACTTTTGTGGGAACGATTTGGAACATGGCAAAGGTGCAGTTTAGATCAAGCTGATGTGTACCATGGATAGAGGAGAGTCTTAAAGTCTTTTCCAATAACTGGATTCCCCAGATGAAATGAAATACTTTCAGCAGTTGTCACTGTTATAATGCGGGAAATGACAGGCAATTTTGACCCAGCAAGCTTCCACAAACATCTGTGCGATAATGGCAAGATTTTATGTTTTAGTGATGTTTGTTGAACACCCACAATGGCCCCGAACAGCTGAGAGAACTAACATAGCTGTGGTTTAATGTCTCCCCTAAAAGTTGGACCAAAAACATGGCACTTCTAATAATGCAGCATTTCTTCAGTACAGCATTAAAATGGCAGAAAAGAGGTTTCTGCAGATAAACCTGAATCTATAACCACTTAACTCGGGGGTGAGAGTGCTATTCACTGAGCTGGAGTCAATGGATTTAAAGGAAAATTAGAAGGTAGTGCTGGGGAGAGTAAATGTTAAGTTCCTCAATACTATGAAAAGTTTGAGAAAGTAAATGTGGTCTAGCAGGATAACAAAATGACGTGGCACAAGATTATGATGACAACTAGAAGAGTTAAACAGGAGGATAGAAAAACGTTATTCACCAAGTAAGGCAGCACAGTGGTGTAGCGGGTAGTGCTGCTGCCTACTGCTCTAGACATCCACTGTTGACTGTGTGGAGTCTGCATGTTCTCCCGGTGTCTGTGCGGGTATTCCCCACAGTTCTGTTTCCTCAAACATCCCAAACGCTTGCTAGTTGAAGTATGCACTGATTGATGTAAATGACCCCTGGAGTACTGTGAAACTGATGAGCATGTGAAAAATATTAGGGTAGAAGTTAATAAATGGGGGAATTGATAGGATTGCTCGGAGATTTGGCAGACTAAATTGGCCTAATGCCCTCTTGTATTGTGAAAAATATGCAAACTGGACTCATTCAATTAACCTTTTAAAAGAGAATTTTCACAACAAAAAGATTTAAGAAAGGAAGAAAGTATTGGGCCTGTTGATTTGGAGGCAAGGAGCAGAGATTGTGGTTAGATGGGGATGGTGCTGAATTATCCACTAAAAGTGAATCATAGATGGCAATTTCACCACTGATAATGTTAACTTTTGATAAACAATGAGTAAAATACAATACCAAATGTGCCAAAAAATGCCTATTTAAATTATGTAATATCTCTCTGTGAACCATTATAGTGAACCATTGACACGCTCAGTTTAATGATTGTTGATCCCACAGGTCTACGTCTTGCTATTGTTAGCTTTTTCTCTGCCAATTTCCATTTTGTTATAGCCTTTTCCAAAAATATATTTGGGTTTTCAGCTAAAGAATGGAAACTCGCAGTGTTGAATATCCTGGTGGATTAATCATGCTCTGAGATAAATTATTGCAGGTGAAATTACATGTTGAAAGTATAAGCAGGTAATGATCTTGCCCAAGGCCTTTACATTCAACTTTAAACGTATTTAAAAACATGAAATCTCTGTACAAGGCAAAGTAATGGAGGAGAACATTTCAGGTGGTTTATCTGGTTGATCCCAAAGTTATTTACAGCTTATTTATTTGCACTTTAAAATAATTAGCCAGTTCTCCAGTTTTTTTCACATAATATACTGCCACAGACAAATATTTCCTATTTTTGTCATCTTCTATGCAAGTTAAGCATAGATTTAGAAATGCAGCAAATATTCAGTTTCACTGTTCCTGAAATGGTGAGTTCACCAAGCATGTTCAGTAGTTTAGTTCAGTTTCTTGTCACGTGAACCAAGGTACAGTAAAAAGCTTTTTGTTGCATGCTAACCAGTCAGTGAAAAGACCAAACATGATTACAATCAAGCCATCCACAGTATACAGTTACACAATAAAGGGAATAATGTTCAGTGCAAGGTAAAGTCCAATGAAAGATAATTCAAGGGTCTCCAATGAAGTAGATAATAGCTCAGGACTGCTCTCTAATTATTGATCGGATGGTTCAGTTGTCTGATGACAGCTGGAAAGAAACTCCCTGAATCTGGCGGTAGATACAAATTGCTGAAGTAACTCAGTGGGACAGGCAGCATCTCTGGAGAGAAGACCCAAAACATCACCCATTCCTTCTCTCCAGAGACACTGCCTGTCGCACTGAGTTACTCCAGCATTTTGTGTCTATCTTCGGTGTAAACCAGTATCTGCAGTTCCTTCCTACACGCATAAATCTGGAGGTATATGTTTTCACACTTCTACACCTCTTGCCTGATGGGCGAGGAGAAGAGGGAGTGATTGGGGGTGAGTCTCTTCCTTGATTGTATTGGTGGCCTTGCCGAAGTAGTGTGAGGTTTAGATGGTGTCAATGGAAGGGCGGTTGGTTTACTTGATCGCCTGGGTGATTAAATGAGTCCAGGTTTCATCGATTGAGTGTCATATGGTTAAACTGATGTATGTAATCTTGGATCTAAAACTTCTTTACAAAGACCTAGATAGAGTGGATGTGTTGCGGATGTTTCCAGTAGTGGGAGAGGCTTGGACCAGAGGACACAACCTCAGAATAAAAGGGTGTACTTTTGGATAGGCAATAGGAGAAATTTCTTTAGTCAGACAGTGGTGTGGAATTCATTGCCACAGACAGCTCTGGAGGCCAAAGTATTTTTAAAGCAGAGTATGATATGTTCTTGATTAGTGAGGGTGTCACAGGTTACAGGGAGAAGGCAGAGAATGTAGTTGAGAGGGGAAAAATAGATCCTTAATAAATGTCCTTTATCTTTGGTACCTTTCTCTTAAATCTTCAGGATAGCTTCTCTAAGGTTATGACATTCTTTCTGAAATGTTGTGCCCACATTTGGCCAGCTAGATGTTAGCAAAGCATCCTTATTTTTGTGATCTGTAACTCCGTTTAAAGCCTGATTTTTTTTTGCCCACAGTTACCACTGACAAACATACCAAAAATATACTTGTGTTTTTCTGAACTGCCAATGGTGGCTTTGTGGTAAGTGTTATCCTAATTTAAAGCGGTGAGTTGGAAGATTGTGCACAGCTATTGCATAATATAATGATGTCACATGAGAAAGGCAAAGGGGAGAATCATTCAAGAGTCAAAAGAGTTAAATGTTTAATTGTCACATCTACTGACAGTGGAACATTTTTTTTTACTTGCAGCAGCATAGCAGGTCTGTAAACACAATACACAGAGATAATATATAATAACAAAAATGCAATTATTTAATAACCCCAATATTAGTACAAAAAACCCTTCAAGTCCTCAGTACAACCAAAGACATTCCTTGGTTCAAAGTTGAGGTTAGTGCCTGATGGTTGGTGAGAAGAAGCTATTCTTGAACCTTATGGTCACAGTTTTTATACCTTCCCGATGTAGGGTGAAATAAGGGCATGGCCAGTGGGGGTTTATTGATAATATTGGGCATCTTTTGAGGCAGCGCCTCCTATCGATCCCATCAATGGTGAGGAGGTCAGTACCTGTGATTGATCGGATGGTGTCTATCACCCTTTATCACCTCCTTTGTTGCTGGGCGCTCCAGTTGGTAAACCAAGCTGTGATGCAACCAGTCAATATGCTCTCGACTGTACACCTAACAGTTCAAGAAAATGTTTGTTGACTTACTGAATTTCCTTAATCTTCAAACGAACTAGAGCTTTTGATGAGCTTTCTTTATGATTGCACGAATGTGCATGACCCAGGACAGTTTTTTGGACTTCAGAGATGTTGCTTGGAAACAGGCCCTTCGGCCCACCGAGTCTGTGATAACCAGCGATAATCCCGTACACCAACACTACCCTACGCACTAGGGACAACTTGTAATTTTTACCAATTAACCTACATTTTGGAGTGTGGGTAGAAACCGGAGCACCCGGCGAAAACCCACGCAGTCACAGGGAGAACGTACAAACTCCGTATAGACAGCATCCGTAGTCAGGATTGAACCCAGGTCTCTGGCACTGTCAGGCAGCAATTCTTCCATTAAGTCTCTGTGCTGCCTTCTTATCGCATATTTTCAGAGATGTGCCCCCCCCCCCCCCCCCCCCCCCCATGAGAATTTGAAGTTCTTAACTCTTTCCATCACCTACCCATTGATGAAGACAGGTTTCTGGATCCTCTGCTTTCTGCTTCTTAAGTCATCAATCAGCAACTTGGTCTTGCTGACGTTGAGAGCAAGGTTGTTGTTCTGGCACCCTTCAATCAGATTATCACTCTCCCGCCTGCAGTCTGACTCATCATTACCGGTTATTCGTTCAACAAAGGTGGTATCGTCAGTGAATTTAAAGAGGATGTTGGAACTGGTTTTGGCTACACAGTCATGGGTATCTGAATTGCTCCTGTGGTTATCGATGAGGAGGTATTGTTGCCAATTTGTCCTGATTGTGGTCTGCCATGAGGAAGTCACCATCCTCACCATCCTTAGAACGTGGATTGATTGCTTTTGATTGCTTTTAAATGCCCCTGAAATTCAGAAAAATGTAAACCGTTTTGAATTCACAAAATGCTGGAGTAACTCAGCAGGTCAGGCAGCATCTCAGGAGAGAAGGAATGGGTGACGTTTCGGGTCAAGACCCTTCTTCAGTCAGTGTTTCCTGTTTATCCATCGTTTTGCTTTTTTTTAAAATGCAGGATTTCCCTCCAGTGCCTTGATGGTATCTTTGATCAATACTGTCCCTCCTTACTGTTCAGCTGGTGGCACTTTCAACTTGGAGCTGGTTGGTTGGAAATTCAAGTCTCACTCCAGAGATTTGAGCACAAAAATCTGAATGCTTGAGTTGAAAGTTCTGATTAATCACAGGACCCATAAAAGTCCTCATTGCCAATGGGGAACATCCGCTTGTGTCTTCTTTCAAATTCATACAATACAGATGTCAATCCCCCTTTCCCTCTAGCCTTGGAACACTATGGATCACAGTGAACAGTGCACCCATCTCATTTACTTTAATGTGGCAATTTCCATTTTATTCCATTAAAACAAAAATGTACAAAGAAGAAAAAAGCCTGTGATTTACTGTTGGTTCTGAGGTCTGCTTGACCTGAGGAGGGCCAAGTAACACCTACACCTTAATGCCAGAATACATTCTCTCTATTTATATACAAGAGATCAGACAGATTGGGTGTGATTGTGTGAATGTACATAGTGTTGCAAATGAGCCAAATGATCTGTAAATTCAAATATTCACACGGAGCTTATGAAATTGTGGCAAAAAAATCACCGTGATGATTTAAAGGAATCCGAGTTAACATTCTAGGATGCAAGAGAAGATAAAAAGGAAAGAGGCAATGAGAAAAATGTGCATTTTTCACAACTATGGGATATTCAAAGTACATTTGTAATGTAGGAATGTAGCTCCATATTGAGTACAGAAAACTAGCATGACGAGCAACCTGACAATCTGGTAATCTGATTTGAAAAACACCCAATAGGGAATAATTCTCAAGATCATAACTTATGTTGGTTATGCTTGAGAGACAATAATAATGTAAGACATTGAGAATTATTCCCCGCTGCTTTTTAAAGGACAGTCGCAAGATATTCTCAATCTACCTGATGGGCTAGACTGGTCTCAATTGAAAGGAGCAATTCTGACGTTTCTTAATGCTGTCGTGTCATCAACCAAAGCATTTTCTTCCCAAGTCTCTGGAGTGAAACCTGCACTGATAACTGTCCAACTGGGAGGTAAGCGTGCAACCAACTGAGTGATGGCTGCAACTGGTAAGCCTGCATACCTTGCCGTTCCTTCTCTGCATGCAGTGCATCAGCTGTTCTACTTGGAGCTGAGAAGATTTGAATGAGGTGTTTTAAAGTCCAAAACGATTTAAATGAATTACATAAAAATGAGCTAATCCAGTTTCCAGTGGCTGGATAAATGGAGGACATGGGTGAAAGATGATGGCAAAAATTGGCAACAATTTCTGAGCATACAGACTTTCTTTGAGTAGTGATGATCTGTAGATACGGGTTTATATTGAAGATAGACACAAAATGCTTGAGTAATTCCGTAGCTCAGACAGCATCTCTGGAAAAAAGGAATAGGTTTCAAAGGTCTTTTATTGTCAAGTGTACCAATTAAGGTACAGAGATTTGCCAATTACCGGGTTTCCGGCCCGAAGTGTCACCTATTCCTTTTCTCCAGAAATGCTGCCTGACCCGCTGAGTTATTCCAGCTTTTAGTGTCTATCTGCAAACTAACTTTTGTGGGTCAAACAATTCAGGAATAGGAAACCTGACAGGATGATGAAAACCAGTTCAGCGGCATATTCTAGAAGAGAATAAGATAAATTATTGGAGAATGAGAGGACTGGAGTTCTGCTGAACAGTCGGAGACTTTAACTAGGTGGGTTTTCCTTTCAGAAGAGCCAAGTTGGATTTAATGCCCAAATTAAAACCAAACATTGCCAGAAATACTCAGTAGGTCATTCAACGTCTATAGAGAGAGAAAGAGCTAATGTTTCCAGGCTCAAAGGTTCATCAGAGCGAGGAAGGAGAGAAACCAAGTTAGTTTTGAGTTACATAGAAGGTGGAAGAAATATGTTTGATGGGGAGAGGCTGGGAATGCTGATGGAATAAGCAATTGATGAAGTTACCTGATTGAGATTCAGAGGTAAAGAATATACCCAGCAGGTTACAGCTTTCTAATGGAGGGAGAAAATCTGAGCAAAGATTGTGCATGGATGACCTGCAGCAGAATTGACTGGTTCTGTTAAAACAGAGAGAGCGAGTTATATAAAGTTTGCAGAACTTGGTACCAAGTCCATTAGGCTGCCCTTAAAGGAAGATCAAGTGCTGCTCCTCAAGCTTTTGTTGGGCTTCATTATAACAGTGTAAGAGGGCACAGCTATATTGGACAGAGTGCCAGTGGGCTTGAGCAGTAAGGTAGCAGGCAGCAGGGATTGCTGCTTCACCTGGAAGGATTGTTTGAGCCCAAATGGTGGGAAGGGAAGAAATGAAAGGACAACTGACAGCTTCCCTGTGGTATGGGGAAGTGCGGAGAGAGGTCGGTAGAGATTGAATTGCAGGCTGCTGCCTTCCTTTTTGTCATTTATCATTCTGCAAAACTTGAGTAAAAGTTGATTCTGATGCGAATGCGGTGTCAATCAATGCACTGACTCGTGTTTGGATATGTTTCCAAGGGATCAGGAACCATCAAGTATTTGGCTTCAAAAATGACCAGGATCACATCTGTTGTGCAATGGAGGTAATCACTGCTATGTGTATGTGCATACATTTTACAGACAGCAGGAATGAGAATTTTGTCATTTATATTCCTATTTTCGGTATCAAAAACAATTATAGCAAGCCTATTCCACCCTCAGATCAACAAACTCAATTTAGCCCAAGGATGGAATCTTTTTTGTTTATATATCTCAGTCTTTGTTCAGACTATCCCCGCTGAAGAAGCCAAGAATTCTTTCGGTCTCATGAAGCAAATAATGGCGCGTCTGTTGTAAAGCATAGAAGATAGACACAAAAAGCTGGAGTAACTCAACGGGACAGGCAGTGTCTCTGGAGAGAAGGAATGGGTGACGTTTCGGTTAGAGACCCTTCTTCAGTCTAAAGAATATATTGACAAAGCTAAGAAAATGGAGAGCTGTGATGGAAATAGATGTCATTGAAAATGCAGAGTTAGAATATTGTTGTTGTGATAAGAGACAAGGATTGTTGTTGGGCACCAAGTGATAAATGATGAGGAAGTTCATAGAGATTTAAGATCTTGAGACAAGGGAAGAGAAGGTACCACAGGAGCAAAGGTTTTGTTGAAGTACCAGATATTTTGTTCGATCTTTCCTTCTATAAATTTGTTCAAGCTAAGTTTTCAATACTGTTCATAATATGGTTGTGGATGGAGTCTGTGACATTCTGAAGAGAATTAGTCTTGCAAAATGATTCTCGTGCTTTTATTTTCCTCCCTTCAGAAACAAACCCTTCTTAATTTTGAAGTGTGTTTGTATATAAATGAGCACAACTGTGTGTTTTATTATGCTGCTGCTGCCTTGTATACTATTTATTACTTTCAAGTGAAAGTTTATTGAAATATTTGCTTTTTTTTGGTCGGGTTATATTCTTAGCTTCTAATTCTGATTCACCTGAATTTGGCAGAAGTAGAGATCTAATGATCAAGTTTGGGTGAATCAGAGTTAGATTGCACCTCGTTGCCCCACTCGCAACAGTTCAATGTCCTTGGAGATTGAACGGTTAATAAAAAAATTCAAAATATCAAACCTTAATTTTTTCAAACTTATGAAGTGTTTCATTAAACTATGTAGTGAAAATTGTTAGTTGCTCAGCAGAATCATTTTCAGGTGCCTAATTAAAAGCTGTGGGGGGAAAAAAAGCCTTTTTAAACAATAGTGCAACCTTCCTTTGTGAGGTGAAATAATGCAATTTCTGGCCAAAAATGCCTTTTTTGTGGAAAGCGTATGTTTGATTTTATAATAATAATAATAATAATCCATTTATTTTATATAGCGCCTTATCACATGCTCAAAGCGCTTTACAAAAACAATTAACATAGAAACAAACAGACAAACTATCCTGACGGAAAAGCGGCGAATACTCAACGCCAGCGTCCTCTCACGTCAGGGTCCGGCAGTAGACATTAAAGAGCACAAGACACACAGATAATTTTTTTTTTACATAAAACAGCCATCACAGTGATTGCTCTAGGCACACCCTCACTGTGATGGAAGGCAAAGTCTTATCTCCTCCTCGTTCTTCTCCCGTGGTGCCACGAGGTGATCGAGGCTCCCAACTTTTTGAAGCCCCCACCGGGCGATGGAAAGTCCCAGGGCCGAGCCGAGCAGACCGATGAAAGTCCTGAGCCCCCACCGGGCGATGGAAAGTCCCAGGGCCGAGCCGAGCAGGCCGATGAAAGCCCTGAGCCCCCACCGGGCGATGGAAAGTGCTGCGGCCGGGCCACGCAGGGCGATGAAGGGCCTGCGGGCGGGTTGATCGTACCTCGCGCTTCGGGGCGGTCGAAGCTGCTACGGCTGGAGCTCCCAAAAACCGGTCACCAGCCAGGGACCTGCGAACTCCCGATGTTGCGGTCTGCAGGGCCCACGGCCGAAGCCTCCGAGATGGTAAGTCCAGGCCCTGCGACCGGAGTCTTCAAGGTCGATCCCAGCTGGAGGCCGCTGACAGAGATACGACACGGTAAAGGTCGCATCTCCGTTGAGGAGGAGATTTGAAAAAAGGTTTCCCCCAACCCCCCCACCACCCCCCTACATACACAGAATTTAAAAATAAAACAAAACGTACATTTAACAACGACAATGACAAAAAAAACAACAAAAAAACAGAGAGACTGCCGGTGAGCCGCAGCTGCAGAACACAGCCACGCCCACTCTTTTACACACGTGTATCTATATATCTCTTTACATTTTTCATTGTATTATCAGTCATTTGGATCATTGATGGGTCTAGATTTTTGGGGTAAGTAATTATGATTGCTACTTAAATGGCAACTACCATTTTGCAGGTTATTTATTCAGTTCATCTAGTTCTTTTGCCTTGGCCTAGTAGTTAGTGGTGCACAAATAACAGAATGACCATTTTGGTCACCCCATTACAGGAAGGATGTGGAGGATTTGGAAAAGGTGCAGAGGAGGTTTACCAGAATTTGATGCCTGGATTAAGGGATATTAGCTAGATGGAGAGGTTGGACAGACTTAGATTGTTTTCTTTGTATTGCCAGAGGTTATGGGCAGATCTGATAGAAGTATATTAAATTGTGAGAGGCATAGATAGAGTAGACAGTTAAAAGCATTCGGCTTAGATACTATGAACCGAAGAGCCTGTTCCTGTGCTCTACTGAGTTAGTCCAACAATTTGTGTCTGTATTCTATGTTCTCTAAAGTAGCTTGTGACATAAGAGATTGTGACATAAGAAATGACATAAAAGCCATTTGGGCTTTTGTCTCTACAGTTCAACTTGCTCTTAGTGGTTAAGGTGCACCCACTTATAGAAACATAGGAAAAAGGAGCAGGGGTAGACCATTTGGCCCCAAGAGCCTGCTATACCATTCAGTATGATCAGAGAGAGTCATGAGTATTTAATTTGCATATGTATCAACAATGGAACAATAAAATTCTTACATGATGGTCACTGGGAAGAAGCTGTCCTTGAACCTGGTGGTCATAGTTTTTGGACTCCTGTACCTTCTTCCCGACAGTAGTAGTGAAATGAGAGCATGACCAGGGTGGTGCTTGGTTGTGCCTGCTCCTCCATCACAATACAATATTCCCACACTTTCTCCATATCACCTTGGTGTCTTTTGTGCCTGGAAATATATTAACCTCCTTAATGATATTCGGGTCTTCGTACATGCCTTGTTTACCCACTGGGTATGTCAAGAATCAGACCATTCTTTCCCTCATTGTTTCCAGCCTGTTCACTTCTCTTGCTTCCATCAGCGGAAACTTGTTTGCCGTTAGAATTCTGATTGCTTTTAAATAAATCAAATTATAAAGACAAAGCATTATGCCTAACAAAGGGCCATGATCAGGATGAAGCAGTGAACCTAACAGGAAAATCGTGCTTGTGGTTCTTGGGGAGGATATAGCAGCAGGTTCGGGACTGTGAGATTATAAAGGTAAGATCTCTTGAGGAGATGAGGTCACTGAGAGGGAGACAATCGCATGGTGTTCAACAGTGTGCTCAAGGTCCAGGTTTGTACATTTAATTATTCCCAGCTGGGATTCAACCTGAATCTGGATCCATAGTCCTGATTTCTGGATACGACCATGCTGTGTGATGACTAGAGTTTCCAATTATTTACCCTGAAATGGTGAAATATCTGTTTACTCCTTTGCTTTCCAAATTGTGCACGTTGCCATTTATTATGATAAGTAATCTAAGTATTATGTCCCAGAAAGTGAAGAAAGGATGGTTATAAATTTGGATTAAGTTATGTTTGTGTGGTTTAGTTGATAGTGCCTATTCTTGAATACATACCTTTTCAAATCATGGCTATACCAGACATTTTTTTCCCTTCGTGTGGGTTGAGTACATAGCAAAGATCGATTAACATTATGTCATAGCACAGGACTGTCAGCAGATCTGCTCGTGGCAACTCCATGCTGAGCAATCGAAAATTTATCATCTACCCTCTATTTCAAATGTTTATCCACTTTTCTATTATGTCCACAGATCTGTTAACAATTCCTACTGCAAATAATTTTACTGTCCAATATTCCAATGTAGAAATGACGTCATTCAGTTAATGAAAGTATTGTATTAATGAGTTTTGATCACTGATTTGCTAACCAATATTATTGGGCATTAAAGTCATAATAATTAAAAGCAGGAGCAGCCAATATAGCTTTTCAAGGCTGCTCTATAAATCCAAAGATCTGATCTTTGGCCTTGAACCCACTTTCCTTCCAAGATTCCACAGCTCCAGATTTCAATTTAATATTACACACTGAACTAAATACAGTTTTGAAAGATATTACTTGCTTTCAAGACTTGCATCCTAATGAAAGCCACGAATGAAAATTATGCTCTAGATGTAAGAGTAAGGTTTTTTTCAGCCAATATATTTTATACAAGTTCAGTTTTTCTATACTTTCCCCTCCAGTTTATGTTTAGATGTATATTTGTGTTTCACTTATCAAGGTGTCAGTGGTTGCGATGGAATACGTAAGGCAGTTTATGAGTTGAGAATTATTGATGTCTGATGTTTAATTTTACAAAAAAAGCAGAATATATGATAGACAATTCACAAGACCATCACTCAGTTGGGTGCTACTACATTTTATTATGGCTTTGGAAACTGCTAGAATTGCAGATGAGCATGGATCCAGTAAAGTTGAGGGATTTGATCATTGGAGAAGATAGGAGGTTGTGAGGAGGGATGGAGAAAGATGGATATTGTGGATATTGATGGAGAGGAAGCGGGCATGGGCATTACCTTCTGAAAAGTTGGGGGAAATGCCTCAGACGTGCCTGGCAGAGGAGGACGTCATGGACCACCTGCCAGTGGGTGCAGGTTTTGTTGGGCTCTTGAATTAAAGTTGGACGAGGGTACAACCTTCCAGTCAAGACCTGCTGCAATGACTAAGACCTGTCCAGTTTGCAGGCATTGTGTACACTAGATGATAGTGTTAGTGGTGACAATCAAGCATAGAACATTATTTGACATCAGCACACAGGGGTAGGGATCACCATGCCTGTGTGCTTTCTATACACTGCACAACTGTGAGCAAAAATCTGGAACAACCTGATCAGCTTTTTGATAAATTTCTATCACATTACGTATGAAAACAATGTTCCACGTTGAGAGAGGTTGAGGGGTCAAAGCCTTGTGGTGGGTGATGATCTGTGAAGTGACATTGGATTGCAGTGTCATGGTCCAGTGAACGATGAAAGGAGTTGGTTAGCTAATGTTGTCGTGGGTAAATAGCAGTCCCGCTGTTATCAGCAGGATTTAATGACAACATCAGGATTAGAATAGAAAAGGGAAATCCACAGATTTAGATAGCACTATATCAATGAAAGAGAGCATATTGAGGAAACTCAGTTGAATAATTCCAAGGAATAGGTCAATGAAAGGAGTCCCAGAGTATTGCACATAACAGAAGACACAAAGTGCTGGACAATGTGAATAGGTGACCTTTCATGTCGGGAATCTTCTTCAGACTGTTGCGTGGGGTAGGGGAGGGAGGAAAGCTGGAAGAGTGGAGGAGCAGGGCAAAGTGTAGTAGGTAATGGCTGAGGGGCAATTTGACAGCCAAATTGGACAAAGGCTAGAGATGAAAAATCAGAAGATGTGATACGAAAGGATTGAAGGATTGCGAATTGTGAGCCCTGGAGTTGGTCACAATAGTAACCGAACACTGAAATAAATTAAAAATAATAGCTCGATTTATAAAACGACCTAACAAAAAATAATGGAGGTGAAGGTGACGAGTAAAGAGCTCTAAGCCAGACTGTAATTATTCAGGTTGAATTAGGGGAACAGATGCGAGAAAGGGTCAGTGTTGCTAGAAATGGCAGTTAACTGTGTACAGCAGAGATGGTTATTGGCATTGCAACAGCCTTTCATGCAAAGAGAACTAGAAAATGGATGGAGCACATGCAGTCTCCCCTTAGAAGAGAGCAGCAACAGTGGCAACTAGCCAGTCTGAAAGGGACAAAAAAGAATCTCAAAGTAGAAATGTTGTTAAGGTCGTAAAGCTGGCTGAGGGGAGAAACAGAATAACAGAGATAGTATGCGATTGGTTGGACAACATTAGAAAATAACCTAGTCATCTGAAATCTGCAAGTTCCAAGATTAAAAAACAAAGAACTAAAGATGTGTGGGAAAAAACTGCAGATGCTGGCTTAAATCGAAGTTAGACACAAAATGCTGGAGTAACTCAGTGGGACAGGCAGCATCGCTGGAGATATGGTATTTTGAGCTGAAAAGTCACCTATCCTTTATCTCCAGAGATGCTGCCTGGCTCGCTGAGTTACTCCAGCACTTTGTGTCTCTCTTTACTTCCAAGATTAAATCTGGTTCTCCAATATTACGGGGTCAGTACCATGGTTGTAAACTCCTTTAGAAGTTATTGTTTAGTTCAATATACTAACTACTCGTGTTGCAAATGTTTTAAAATTACAGGCACTTCCCGACTTGTGCTAGGGTTACGTTCCGTGATCCTTTGCGTAAATCAGATTTTGCATGAGTCTAAATCACCATCCCCATCTCTTGCCCAAAATAACTTACTGAACATATTAACTGCCTCAGAGGCGTCTAGCTACATCCGGGGCCCTTCTGAGTAACCATTGTTGGCTTGAGTTCCGTCTTGCCGTTGGGGCACTTTCTGCGGCATGCGGCCTTCTGGGTAAGCACGCTGCCATTGTTGGGTTGATGCCGATGTAAACTTGAGCGATCATAATTGTGGCTATTAAGAGCTGCCTTGATTGCACTAGGGACTGAGCACAGAATTGTTTACGTAGATGCGAGTTTACATAAATTGCGTTAATCGAGGAGTGTCTGTACCCAGTTGTACAGGGATTACTGCACTCTGCCAATTTTTGTATTTTTGAAATTTACCACACTTATTTGGAATTTTATAATCTACTTTTTAGATTGAAGATGGAGGGAAAGCTGCTTTGTCGAAGAAGCTACAGGTCGGCGATGAAATTATAAACATCAGTGGCTCCCCACTATATGGCTCAAGGCAGGAGGCACTCATCCTTATTAAAGGATCTTTCAGAGCACTGAAGATGGTGGTGAAAAGGTTGGAATCATTCCATTAAATTAGAAATCTGATTGATATCTGCAATCCTGTTCACTTAACTTGCAAAGTTTGAGTTTAGTTTTTTAGAGATACAGCGTTGAAACAGGCCCTTTGGCCAGTGTTGCAGTGCTAATTTTTTAGGTGCCGGAGCTGTCACTGGTGTCGGAGCGGCCACTGTTAAATTCCCCACTGTTTGTTTTGCCTTTTTTACAGAGGTGCCAGAGTGGCGCTCCGGTGTGCTCCGGTAGCACTGTACCCCTGGCTTTGACCCATCAAGTCTGCCTTTGATCCCCATTCAGGAGCTATTGTGCAGACGAGGGGCAATTTTACAGAAGCCCATTAACGTACAAACCTGTACGTCTTTGGAATGTGGCTGGAAACCAGAGCACCAGAGAAAACCCACGCGGTCACAGAGAGTACACACTAACACCGTACAGACAGCACCCGTACCCAGGATTGAACCCGGGTCTCTGGCAGCAACTCTGCCGCTGCACCATTGTGTCACCCTTTAATGAGGAAGTTTGCTTGTCTGTGTTATAAAGCATAAAAATAAATAGATATATGTGTGCTTACTGGTCTAAATTTTATTTTGAGGTTTTCATTTTGTTTGCAGTTCTTTTTTAAGTCTCATTCCTCTGATGTGGCCAACAACTTTGCATGCGTTCCTATTCCAGGCAGCCCC
Organism: Rhinoraja longicauda; assembly: GCF_053455715.1. Classification (NCBI taxonomy): domain Eukaryota; kingdom Metazoa; phylum Chordata; class Chondrichthyes; order Rajiformes; family Arhynchobatidae; genus Rhinoraja; species Rhinoraja longicauda. Next base: position 31,411,806 of record NC_135967.1, on the reverse strand, counting down.
ACCCATCCATCATGCATTCTGTGAAATTACCGTTGTATATGTGGTTGCTTGGCATTAACTAATATGAGATCTTCATGATGGGTCAGTCTGATATTTTCTTCTGACATGCCAGTACTGAATTGTCCTCGGCAGGAGCCTGATGGGCATGTTAGATGAAGGAGAGAACCAATTAGTCTTGATAATGATGGCCAAGAAAATAGAAGATTGTGATTTAAAAATTCACTGTTGAGTGGGAGAGAAAATCAATGTTGTGTGAGAGAGAAAATCTGCCAGTCTTGATATTCAAAGGCATTACTACCTTTGTCAAAGTGCCTGTCATAATAATATCATGGTGTAAATTATTGACCAGAAATGTAACTAAACCATTCGGGCAAATATTCTGTCACAATAACAGATCAGAGACTGGATATCCTGTGGTGAGCAACACACCATCACCCACAAAATGAAAGTAGGCTGTATGATGGAATGCTCTCCACATGCTTGGATTAGAGCAATTCAATCAACACTGAAGAAGTGTGGACAAAAGCTTTTGCTTGACTGTGAGGATTGAGTTATGGAGCATTTCTGAATATCTCCTGTGAGGATTGAGTTATGGAGCATATATTGAGTATCTAACAGTGCCTGAAAAATGCTGTGCATCAATGAGAACCTGGTGAAATAGTGCAAGTTTAAGTAATGAGTAATCAATAGCCCTGTCTGTAGACTGTGAAGGTGGCAGTGTGTGTGCACTGTTGGAGTTAACCTTGGTGTGTCTGGTAGGGTAAGTGGAGAAATTGGCCAGAGAAAATAATTTGTGTTCGTAGGAATGGACTGTTATTTATGAAAATCCATGACGATTTTGCTCTACTATGCCAAGATTTCTACTCATGACTTCAGTTGTCGGTTATTTTGTTCTAATAATTTTAACTGAATTGTGTGAAGGTGTAAAGATTAGTTTATATCGGGGCTGGGGGAATTAATCTAGTCTTTAAGATGTGTAACATCTTTGAGGCGGAAGGTAACTTTTCATGTTGTGGCGCGTGAGGGTTTGCTCCAGTGATCTCTCCCTTACCTGCTCTTTGCCATGAGAAGATGGTAAACTAGATGTTTGGAAGAGAGTCCTGCATCTGCTTCCTCACAGATGATATGTGACATGAATTTGCCAATAAATAATGTTTACAATGCACTAACTCATTGCGAACATGAGTTCCCAGCATGGCCTCTCCCAATTCTACTTCTGTAATTTTCTCCAGCTGTGCGGCCCTGTTAGCAGCCTCTGTTCTGCTGAATCTGGCTTGCGTTGCAGTTCCTTGCCCACTCGAATGGGAAATCAGCTGCAAAATGCAGACAGCGTTTCTGAACTTTGCTGTATGGCTTATTTGTTATCCTCTCCCCTACTTTGAGTTCTTTGTACTTTGATCACTTTCAAAGTGCATTTGGTTTTGTGCAATATAAAAGCAGATGTATAAGTAATGAGATGCATTGAGCTGCTAACAAGCCGGTTTTGGGATATACTGCCTGGCAATGTGTGAAGCTATTATCTATCAGCCTGCCTGGTGCTGTGCATGGACGAGTTACGCAGTAGGAAATTGATTAGTAAGGGTGTCAAAGGTTATGGGGAGAAGGCAGGAGAATGGGGTTCAGAGGGAAAGATAATTCAGCCATGATTGAATGACAGAGTAGACTCGATGGGCCGAATGGCCTAATCTGCTCCTATGACTTATGAACTTGTGAGCATGAAGTTACTACAGCAATGATTAGCACATTTTATGCGTGACGAGTTAATTGTTAGTATCTTGGCTTTTGCACATAATCATCAAGAGATCTCCTGCTCGTCTTTAATGGTAAATTGCCAACGAGAAACTTAAAGTCTAATTAGCTCGTAAACCAGCACTTGGGATGAGTTTGATACTTTATTGTCAGCTCAGCTGGCCACTACAAAAAAATGCCATTTGATACTTTAAACGCCCCTGGTGATGGTGCAGAATGCTCAGCAGGGGGCAACCTATCACAACTTGAGCTGGTAAGTTGGTGAGAGACCCATATTGTGCAGGGCCCAGCCTTGATGCTCAGTCTTGGCATTTGTTGGTGTTTTAATCGTGTTCTGCAGCAGCTCTTAACTAACTCTATGCTTTTTAAAGAGTTCTGTTAATAGTTACACGGTCATTCCCACTGTGAGCTGGTAGGTAAAAGAATCGCCTCGAGGTATGGTTCTTTTCCTCTGCTGAATCAACTGATTATGGTCAAAAACAGATTTTGGCTGTTACAGCTGACTTCACTCTCCCAGCGAGAGGACTTAGTCAGGTTTCTCATTCCTGGAATTTATCCAGTAATCCAGCCTGCTTTATTGCATGGTGGGCTAAAACTCGATTGTACTCAGTTGAGATGATCTTTTGCAGTTGGAAAAACTGTTTACACTCCTTGTCGAGGCTCTCGGATGAAGGATGGCAAGTTGTGGCTGTGGAATTACACACAGCACTTTGAGGAGAGGCGATCTTTTGAAAGCGTGGCTCACAAGTTACTTGGCTGCTTGCGTAGCCCAGCCCGAAGATTTGTCATATTTCATCCATGTGCGCTGTGCCGGTTGCCACAGTGATGGTGAGCTTTCAGGAGGCAAATTAGTTCCTTGAAAAAAGAGGAACATTAACATCTGTGGGGTGTGTGCTGACGATGGGGACGAAGGGATTTTGTGGAAAAATACTGGTCTGGAGTTGAAGGGTCATGTGGCTTATTTCTCTGTTGTAAATGTCTGCAAATCTTTCTTGGGAAAACTAACATCTGTAAAGAATGAAGAGAGGCTGGTAATGTTACCACTTAAACACAGATATGATGTAAATTGAAGTGATAATAGCCTAGATTTGACTGAGTGGAGGCTGAAGATGAATTGCCATTTAGATTCCCATTCCAATACTGACCTTTCTGTCTCAGGCCTCCACTGCCAAAATGGGACCGCACATAGACTGGAGAATCCCATTCACATACAAACCTTGCAGTCCTGGGCCTCCATTACCACATGCAAACTGGAGGATCTCATTCCCATTTCCATACTGACCTTTCTGGCCTGGGCCCTCTTCCATTGTCAATGTGGGGCCACATGCAAACTGGAAGACATGTGCTCTCATCTACCCTGTACAGTACTTACTTTGGATTTTTGCAAAAATACATCATTTTAAAAAAGAGGGCTGTGGTAGTGCAAGAGGTGATCTGTGGTGTCCCATTGCTGAGGTAGGATTAGGATTGTGCAGGTTGGTTCAAGACCTGATAGTTGTTAGAGAGTAGCAGTTCCTGAAACTGCTGGTGTGGGACCTCTGGCTTCTGTACCTCTTGCAGCGAGAAGTGGGTATTGCCCGGATGGTGGGGGATTCTTCATGAGACAGCGCCTCCAGTAGATGCTTTCTATAGTGGGGAGGACTGTGCCCATGATGAACCATGCCGGGTCCACCACCCACCGAGTCTCTGGCATTCTTGTATGTTGGAATTGTCATACCATTCAGGATACCTTCCACTGTTGTCAGGATACCTTCCACTGTGCATCTGTAGAAGTTTGGTAACATGCCAATCCTCTAAACTTAAGATAGACACAAAAAGCTGGACTAACTCTGCGGGACAGGCAGCATCTCTGGAGAGAAGGAATGGGTGAGGTTTCAGGTCGAGACCCTTCTTCAGACTCAGTTTCGTTTAGAGACCGTGTGGAAACAATCGCTTTGGCCCACCAAGTCCATGCCCACCAGCGATCCCAGTACACTAGCACTATCCTACACACTAGGGACAATGTACCATTTTTACCAAAGCCAATTAACCTACAAACCTGTACATCTTTGGAGCGTGGGAGAAAATTAGAGCACCCAGGGAAAACCCATGCAGTCACGGGGAGAATGCACAAACTCCATACAGAACCCAGGTCTCTGGTGCAGTAAGGCTGCAACTCTACCGCTGCACCACCGTGCAGCCCAAATGGGAAAGGACAGAATGGTGCAAAGATTGTTGTGCAATGTGCAGTAACACACCATAGTGCAATGACACAACAACCAAACATTGCACTATGGTGTGTCACTGCACATTGCACAACAATCTTCGCAGCATTCAGCTGTTTCCCATTTGTTGTTGTACTTATGTCATATCTATCATTGCACATATACAGTTTACTTCATGAGCATCATGCAAACAAGGAATTTCACTGGACTTTGCTGTATTTGACAATAAACTAATCTGAAACAAAGCTCTGCTCGAGTTTTCATTTTAACTTTGTCCATTCACCTGTCAGTCCATTATTTGTTGTCATGCACTAACTCCCAGTTAAGTGCACTTCAGTTTTAGCAATGGCGGCATCCAGCTGTGAAACCCTCAATAATATCGGTGAACCTTTAATTCTGCTCTCTTGCTAATTCCCAAATGTAATCATTCCATCATTGGCAGCTTAATCTACCTCTATATTTCCGCCTCTATGCCTCTCTTTCCTTCTGTAAGATTGACCTTGAGTCTATCTTCTTTGACTACATTTTTGGGCCTCCCCTCCTTAATATCTTGATATGTGACTTGGACTTTTTTTACTTGTTCATATATCTGTGAAGCCGCATTGAAATTTTGTTATATTAAGTAAGGTGCTATGTAAATGCAAGTTATTGTTGGAGTTCAAAATCTGGAAAGAGTGCTTTATTTTTCTGTGGACACATCTGGAAGATTTGACATCAGAGCAGTGTTCCAAACTAATATTCCATTTTTTGTTGTTTTTTAATATGGACCATAATCTTATGGCAGATGTGTTTTCACTCTTAGCCTGTCATCCCACTAAGATTGAAACAAAATTGGATCTTTACCTCTTTAATACAACTTTTGATTCAAACAAACTGCCAGCTTCACTTTGAAGTTCCACAAAATGGAATTGGATGTTGGAAGATTTTAAGCACGGCATGCTTGGCTTTAAACTCTGCTTCAGGAGGCCAGAGCTTGAAATCTTTGATTTTGATCAGGAAAGGCAGGAGGAAGATGAAGTGTAGCAAAGCGTTAACATGGGTTGGTCGGGCCAAATGGCCTGTTTTATGCTGTAAATCCTATTCTGTAATGCTTTGAAATAGAATTGAAACCATTAAAAAATATATGCATCAAAAATGAAGATTAGATGAAATTGTGGCTTTGGCTCAAAGTCGGCCTGGCAGTTTGTAATTGATTATTAATAACGAACTTATGACAAAGTGTTCCTGCCACTTTTTTTTATCCTCTTCTTTCTCCACCTCTCCTCCCTAGCCACTCGTTTTTTCACTTCTTTCCTCCCGCAATGGTTTCTTGGAATAATTGTTGTTTTCATTTCATTGGGAAAAATGCTGATTTTCTTTCGCACAGTGTTTAAATAGATGAGATTCCTGGATGTCATTCAGCAGTATCCAGATATAAAGTTACGATCTATGCAGTGAAAGCAATTTGGATAGTATGCTTTTACATAAAAATACTAATGCTTGAAAGACTCAGCAGTCAGGCAGCACCTACAGAGGGACAAAGACTTAATGTTTCAGCTCAAAAGCCTGTCATTAAAACTCAGAAGGCTACCAACCCAAGATATTGACTTTAGTTATTTCTCCAGTTATGCTGCCTGACCTGCTGAATATTTCCAGTATTGTGTCTTTATTGGAGAGTCTGATTTCTGCAGTATTTTGTTGATTATATCCTTTGCTTTTGCAACATCCCAAAGACCAGGTTTGACATTTTTCTGTGCCTCCTTATCAACATTTTCCTCAATGTCTTTGCTTGTTGCTGGACTTCCATCTTTCTTAAAGCATTTTGTTACCAGAGCCATATCAATATTTGTTCTTGCGTGAATTTTTAATGGACACCCCTTTGGGTAATGGTGACTCTTTCATTGTAAATAATAAGAGTGTGATTGTTGAAGAATTGCTATATAGAGACTTTCCTGTGGTAGTAATTGCAATAACCGTAAACGAGAGTAATGCACCAGCAGGAAGTCCAGAACAGTTACACCCATTAAACAATCAGCTAATTGAGTTTGGCTGCTTCAGATTAAGAAGCATTTTGCAGGGGAAAAGTTTTTCTAAGTTTGTGATTTATTTGGAAGCTTGGATTTGTGCTCGAGAGGCACTAAACCCGAGCAAAGGTGTCTCAGGTGAGTTTAATCTGTTTGAAGTTGCAGTGTATGGTTAGTGAGTTTCATTAACCTTTCAATGAGCATTGTTCACCCTTGAGGTAACGGTATTTAGAACCTTAATGTTCAAAATGAGCACATGGAGGTGTATTTAAAAATATGATTTTAAACATAAAGAAATGATGGCATTTTGGGGTGGAGAATAGCTTGGTTGAATCACACAGCACTGTGGGGTGAGTGAACTAGATTTTAGGAAAATAAACTGTACTGCTCAATGCCCAGACTGAAGAGTTGTGAGAAGATCCTCTCATTCAGTGAAATACCGGGGAGTATCGAACGTCTGAGGGATATATGTAACGTGAGTCAGCCACAGGAGGGGGGGGGAGGAGAAATGCATGCTATTTAAACACTGAGTTACGCTATAATAAGTTATTAATTTAGTCTCTAACATGTTTGGAACTAGTTTTATTCCCTTTCCTCCCCAGCCCCCAATCCTGTCTTCAATCCCCACCACACACATCACCTTATGACTTTATGAATTGGAATGTGTTGAAAGAGTGGAATTTGAATCCGCAATTGGATTTTTTTTTGGGGAGTTCAGTCTGAAGGAGCTTGGATTCTGCTTTTATACTTTTGCTACTTCGATTCCCAATTGAAATCGAACGGTTGAGGGTAGTTCTCTCTCTTCACAATTTTAAACACTATCAGATTAACCAATATTTTCTGTATCAGTCAGTTCCTGTTATAAACGATGTAAAACAACCTTTAAAAAAGTATTAAGGCACAAGCAACATTGTGATTATGCCCTCAATTGGTACATCCGAGTGTGAAACCACAAAATCCGGGAAATATTTAGCATATCATGCATTGTTTTGGAGAGGGGATATACAGTTTAAATCTTAACTCTTCAGCTTTTCACCTAGAATTCGATAAAGTTTTATGTAAAGGGTTTTTTTTCAAATAAGTACAGGGTTTGGGAAACCAGGCAGGTAGGAAAGAACTGTGGGGAAAATCAGATAAACCAGTGATATATCCTTTTAACAAAGGAGGCACACAAATGTCTAAAATATCCAGGATAACCTATTTTGCGAGAAAATTTGATATTAATGACAGAAATTAATTCATATTCTTTGACTTCCCATTGTTGTTAATAATCAAATAATTCGTCCTTTTCATCAACGTGATTTAAATCAGAACCATTTTACAGGTGCTCTGCTGCCACTCCAAGCTCTTTGTTCTTGCAGTTCTGTTTGAATTGGCTCCATCTATGAAGTTATTAATGGCACCTGCTAACCCTTATTTTCAAAGCAGTGATATTTAAATTTGCCCCACCAAGAAGCACAGAGATGTCATTCAGCTCCTCAGCCTGCTTCAGCATTCATTTAGATTATGGATGGTCTTTCATCCGACCACCACATTGTTGCATTCCCCACAAATGCTTCTATTTCCTTAATCTTCAAATCGCTATCAGTTTTCAATATAATCAGCAAGTAAGCATCGACACACGTCTTGGACAGACAATTCCAAAGAGCGGCTACATTCTAGATGAAACAAACAGACAAACTATCCTGACGGGGATAGACAAACTATCCTGAGGAGATTACAGGGAAGGTGACCTCGCCGATCCATGTTCTCCAAAGATGCTGCCTGGTTCACTGAGGTACTCCAGCACTTTATGCCTATTTTTGGTGAAAAACAGTGCCGAGAGGAGGTGTATGCATTGGGGTTTACAGAGACCATGGGCAACAACCAGGGTGCTCTTGTGAAGAACTTGCCAGGGAATAGAATATGAGTGATGTCAAGGAGCCCTTCCACTTCCTCAATTCCTCTCAGCTTTTTTAGATTTTTTTAGTTTTAGAGATACAGCGCAGAAACAGGCCCTTCGGCCCACCGGGTCTGCGCCACCCAGCGATCCCCGCACATTAACACTATCCTACACCCACTAGGGACAATTTTTTTAAAACATTTGCCCAGCCAATTAACCTACATACTTGTACGTCTTTGGAGTGTGGGAGGAAACCGAAGATCTCGGAGAAAACCCACGCAGATCGCGGCGAGAACGTACATGCTCCGTACAGTACAGAACCCGTAGTCAGGATCGAACCCGAGTCTCCGGCGCTGCATTCGCTGTAAGGCAGCAACTCTACCGCTGCACCACTGTGCAACCAGCTGAAAGAAAAATAAATTCAACCTTTGCTACTAAATAAATAGGTAGCAATGAACAGCAAGGCAGAGATTGGCAGCAGTTATTGAGAATTATATTGAGGCCAGAAAACTGAGAGTGCCCATGACTGTGGCCTCCAGGGGCACAGCTCAAATTGCACGAGTATGAGGCTGTATTTACCTTTGCAGATTGTAGATGGCAAACAATGTATTTAGTGTTAGTGGTTTTGACATCAGGAATATGGGGCAGTAAAATCTTTATTTGCACTGTGAATAAATAACGACATTAAGAATGGTGTTTCAGACTATTGATTTTGAAATGGATCCAAGTGCAAAGTGTTGCTTATCCAGGTTCTCCAGAGATGTGGCCTGATCTGCTGAGTTACTCCAGCACTTTGTGGCTTTTTTTTGTTCACCAATGTCGCAGTTCCTGTGTTTACTCATGAAATCAACCTCATCAAAGACTGGCCATTGGAAACCATCTACTCCAAAATAACCCCAAGATAGATGGGATTACCCCTGCAAATTAGCACAGGGAAAAAATGACAACGGTATTTCGACCTAGAACAGAAATTTCAATGTAATATACAGTATATATGATTCTTTGCTGCCAGATTAGACTTGGCTGTTTGAACAAAGTGGACATGCCAGATATCTTTCATCAAATGATTCAATTGGCTGACAGCAGTGAATGTCTCTTACACAGGAGCTTATATGGTACTTTGCAGTTTCTCCATGGAAGGACATGTAGCCAGGACAACTTTCCAATTTGTACTCACTGATCTTTTGTTCAATAAAAAAATCTGTGTCTCTTTGCATCTTTTATCCAATGCTTGCAAACATCAGAACTCAAAAGCTCAACTTTCCAATAGCTCAGTGAATGAACGTAGTGATCACTGTGGTACTGAGTTTGTTAAGCTGGCAAACATCCGGCTTCAGCTCTTTGGGTCTGCTGAGTCAGGCTGGTACACAGCAGTTGACTATCGTCCCTGAGTTAGGAAGGTGCAAATGTCAGTCCATTCTTTCGATTCTGTTCCCAATCCATTTGCAGTCTTTGTTTTTTTTTTAAGTAACTGCACCTGAACTTCTGATTTGGGCTTGGCTGAGATGCTCTAAAGCTTCTGCCTTCACTCTCTGGCACCTGGTTGAGATATGCAGTAAACCAGCACCTCAGTCCATTCACGAGGATAAAAAAGGGATGAAAAATATTGGTCACATACCTCCTGCCAAAATATCTACCTTCCACCACAATCCTCTGATTTCTATGAATAAGCCAGCTCTGAATTCATCTGACCAAGTCATCGTGAATCTTAGTACGTACATCTTAATCTTCTGGATCAGCTGATCATGAAGGACCTTATCGAATACCTCACTAAAATCCATGTATACATCATCTATAGCCCTACCTTCATCAATCTTCTTTGTAACCTCCTCAATAAAACTCAACTCAGTGAGGAATGGTGTCAGAAGATGCAGCGGGATATAGATCAGCCGCAGAAATGAGCAGAGAAATGACAGATGGAGTTTAACCCAAGCAAGTGTGAGGTGTTGCACTTTCAGAGATTGAATGTAAGGAGAGAGTATACAGTTGATGGCAAGATTCATAACAGCATTGATGGTCAGAAGGATCTTGGAGTCCGGGTTCATAACTCGTTGAAGATGTCAGTGCATGGAAGGGCAGGGAATAGAGGGATATGGATCATGTTCAGACAGAAGCTTTCAGTTTAACCATGCATCATGTTTTGGCACAAACAATGGACTTAAAGTGCTCGTTCCTGTGTTGTACTGTTCTATGTTCTAAAAGTATTTTACGGACTCTCAGTATTACCTTGCAGGGAAACAATTGTTTAATGGAATGGCAAATTATGCAAGCAAATATAGTGTTGTCTTCTTTCTAAATTCTAAAAATGATAACTTTTTGTGTGGATAAACCCTTTAATAATACTGTAACTGAATATAAAGAGTGAATGGGAAAATACTGAATGATCACCTTCAAGAAGACATGAACAACACAGCCAGTTTTCAGTCTTCTAATTTCATTGACAAGAAGAACCATTTAGACAGTACAGTGAAATATATTAGTTGACCGAAGTTGAGTTTTTTTAGGGGAAGAGAACATACTGCTATAAGTCTGAAGAAGGGTCTCGACCCGAAACGTCACCCATTCCTTCTCTCCTGGGATGCTGCCTGACCTGCTGAGTTACTCCAGCATTTTGTGAATAAATACTGCTATAATTGGTTTTTAAATTTTGTGATTAACAGTAGGATATCTAAGCAAGAATAACATTAGACTCCAACTGTTTCTTTTGATAGAACACTACTTGTTCTTGGGATGAAAATTATTTAGCTTGCAGATGATTGCATCCAGTTTCAGATAAAAATTACCAGAAGGTCTTGCAGATAAATATAGAAGAGGACCATTTATTTTAATTTGTACATTGAGAAAAATCTCACCACAAGTCACAGCTGGTGTTTAGATAACTTCAAGGCATTCACATCCTCAACTGCATTTAGAAGTTCATCTGACATTGATTTTTAAAATTTGTTATTCACCAGTCTAAATGCACAGTTTTGTACTGTTAAGATTTAACCTAAAGCATTTTTCAAGGCCGAGCTCTTTGAAATTGAAGTTCTGAGGTCATCCAAACTTCATCACGACTCTGTCCTCCAGAGTTTGTATCTTTGGTGACCATACTGTTGCTATGATATTCTCTAATTTGTACTATTTTAACCTGGCAATGTCTGTTGAGGATTGTGTTGCCTTGCTGATTACAATCTGTGTCTTTAACCGTTGATATAATGTACACAATGTTTTTTTCATGGAGTTCCACGATCATCCATATTCAGTGCCCTGCACTTGGCTTTATTGCATTTCACCTGTAATAGACTGTCCCTAGTTTGTTAACTTTATCTTCAAGTTTAACCATTTTGCAGTGCGTGTACGATTTCCTGTCTTTCAAGTTGGTCGGGAACTTCTTTCCCTCTTGGTAAACCAGTAAATGGCAAAATTATCAGTTTAAAATTTCAGTCAATTACTTAGCTCTGATAAGTTATGCATCACATAATTTATCCTTGGTCCCAGTAACAGAGGTTTGGCACAGTATTTCTGTAAATAGTTGAATGTGTAATTATTCTTGAAGGGATTATTGGACATTGCATTCTTCAATTCATTGTGAGTCTGCAGCAATCATTGGGCTCGCAATATATTGAAGTATTGTCAAGATATTTAATTTTTCTAATATTAACACGTGACCCTTGATCCATTTTGTAGCTGTTTCCCGTTTACTTGAAATTATTTGGCTGCTGCTTTTTGTTTTTGTTGTAATTTTAAGTATTTATTGTGGTTCCACTGTGAGCGGCAAGGTTTCTTGAATAAGATGCCCCATTATGGCCCTAACTCTTTGGTCAGGTGGACCTAAACGATCTCTTGGGTCTATTCCAAAGATGAGATGGGGGGGGGGGCGTGTAGGAAGGAACTGCAGATGCTGGTTTAAACCGAAGATAGACATAAAAAGCTGGAGTAACTCAGCGGGTCAGACAGCATCTCTGGAGAAAAGGAATAGGTGACTTTGCGGGTTGAGATCCTTCATCAGGCCGTTATCCTTGCTTGCAGTCAATATTAATGCCTCAATCAACATCTTTGAAAGAGATGATTACATTTCTATTTGTGGGACCCTGTGGTATGTAAATTGGCCACTTTCTTGTGTCACAACCCTGTAGTCTTGAGTTGTAACTTGATTTGTAATGTCCCAAGGTGAGGAAAAACCACAATAGAAATACATGTCTTTCTTTTGTTATCTGTAGCCAGTTTATTGTGCTGATTATGTAAGCTGACTAGTTCCTTTTGTAGGGTTGTTTTGAGTACTTTCAGTGTAATTAATGATATCTAAAACAGCTGCAAGAATATGTTTTAAGTTTGATTTTGTTTTCTTTTGATTTGGAGAATGTTAGAACTCCAGCCTGCTGCTTTAGATTGTTCCTGAGGGCTTTGAGGAAAGGAGAGTTCTTCCCTTTCCTCCACTTGGTGTGTTTTCACAGCTTTTAATGGAGTTCTGTTTCCTATTCCATTCTTCAACAAGTACAACTGAAAATTATTTGCAGCATTATTTTGCATGCGGATTTTTTTTGGAACAGTTTAAATGTTTGATTATTTTTGCTCGTTGCTCTTTCGATTATCATTTGTTTCACTATTGTCTGTTGTCTTTTTTCATGCCTTCACATCTAAGGTTATGAAAAATGTAAAGAAATAATAGATTCTAAATAATTCCCAAAACAATTTGGATTGTGGATCTGAAAGTATTAATTTCATCTGGTATTCTTATCTAGTTTTAGTCTTATGAGATTTGGTTGATTTGTGATTAATAAAATTATTGTAATTTTGATCAATTATTTTAATTAATTAAAAATATCATGACAAGTAGTGTGAAGGAAAAAAAGGGTAATTTCATCAGATCAACATAATGTTGTCATTTGACTCTGCGAACTATATTCTGCACTCTGTATATTTTCCTTCACTGCCTAATGTACTTGGGTTTGGCTTGATTGTATTTGTGTATTATTTGATTGGATAGTATGCAAAACAAAGCTTTTCACTGTACCGCAGAACATATGACAAAAAAAGGCCTAAACCTAGCCATTGCCTCAGCTTTTTCTTTATTTCACCCATGGCCCATTTTGCTCTCCTTGATGCCTGCCCCAACCCAACATTAACCTTCAGCTTATCGTCTTTGCTACTCCACATGTTTAAAACTCGGCTGTTCTATTTTGTTTAACACCAAGTCGCACTGTACTACATTGGCTTCTGTCGTTGTCATCATGAGTGTCAATTGTCAAGGTCACAAGACCAACTGCATTAACCATCGAATAAAGATTTGTCCTGGTACTGGTCTGCATTTCAAAAAGTTAAGTTTACCCCAAAGCAACACCATAATAAATGATTAGCTTCCTGAATGTAAAACAAAATATGCTAACAAGTCAGATGTCTCTTTCATGCCCCATTCTGTATGTTAAACTATTAATATAATTGAGTATACACCAAGTCAAACTGGTGAATTTGGTAACTGGACTTGTATGAGTAAAATGCCATTAACTTCGAACTCGAGCAATTTTATTGTTCGAGTTCTGGATATGTTGTCGCATTTATGATCAATGCCGTGCAATAATTGTCAAAAATCTAGTTCCAAAAGCATGATGTGAATATGATAAACAGCATAGTGTGGGCTATTATCTTTTGGCTAGGAACTAAACATGGTAATTGTCTGACTGGTTTCCATCTGATCTGATTCATCAGTAATGGGGGAAAACTACATGTGTGCATTTATATGGCCTCTTTAGAAAATGCCCCAGTGAGAGATAGGATGGTGGGGGTGAATTGCAAGGAGTGCAGGAGTAATGAAATAGTCATCAAAGAGATAAAGGAATGATCGTCACACTAAAGATGCTTGGGAGTGGTTAATTGGATGCCTGGCTCTTTCTTTAAGAAAACTCATGGTTAGAGAGATGGAAATTTCTGGAAGGATCATCAGCACTGTGGTGGGGTAATAATTAGAAGACAATAGATAGAGTTGTGGAAAAAGTGTGAACTTGGCATGCAAGAATATAATCAATATCTAGGGGAGGCAGAATTTTTTCTCGTAATTTGTAGAGATGGAAGGGAAGCGTTTTTCTCTTGCAGAGGTAGAGACGATGGGCAAATAAGGTCATAAATGATCAGAGCAGAATTAAGCCATTCGGCCCATCAAGTCTACTCCGCCATTCAATCATGGCTGATCTATCTCTCCCTCCTAACCCCATTCTCCTGCCTTCTCCCCATAACCCATGACACCCATACTAATCAAGAATCTATCTATCTCTGCCATGAAAATATCCACAGCGTTCTGTGGCAAAGAATTCCACAGAATAAGTCAGCAGTTTAGTAGGAACAGAAAATAGAACTAGGAGGGCATGAGGTGTGATTACAGAAAAGAAAGAGGGAGTTGTAAATTCTACTGGGGCTGAGAGAAATCTTTGTGGGCTTGAAGAAAGGAACGTTCTGGCAGAGAGACACAAAAAGCTGGAGTAACTCAGCGGGACAGGCAGCATCGCTGGAGAGAAGGAATGGGTGTCGTTTGGGTCGAGACCCTTCTTCAGACTGGTTAGGGATTAGGGAAACGAGATCTAGACAATGATGTGAGAATGGCTGTGCTGTAGTGCTCACCATGTTCAATGCATTTAGCCACTTTAATGCCAGAGCACTGCACTGATTTAACAACATTCATGTGGTACCGATCGATTGAAGAGGCTGCAAACCTCCCAACATTGACTCCTGCATTTGTCTGTAGAAATAGCATGTCTTAAGAATGAGGATGGTTGTTGGTTTACCATCACTCTTAACTGTGGCAAATGTTGTGGTAAGATCTAATTAGCCAATGGATTGGCAAAATTCCTTCCATAGTCCTATGTTATTACTTTACAAAATCCCCACTTCCTGTAGGTGGGTTAGTGGTAATCTGATTAGTTTGCCATAAGCATTGACATTGTATAATATTGTTTAAACTCTGGAAAAACAGAAGCTCACAGGAAATTGGAACAGGAGCAAGTCATTCCAATTTTCAAGCCTGTTCGACCCTTTAAATAAAATCAAGACTGACCAAACTTTACTGAAGCCCATTTTCCTACCCAAAGCCCATGCCAATTGATTTCTTCCCTGATGAAAAAAAAATTTGATCAGTTTTGAATAAGTTATAAGATTCAACTTCCATTGCTTTTTGGACAAGGTATTCCAAAGACTCTCATCCCTTTACAATTATTTTTTTCTCTCTGATTTTAATATGCATTTGCTAATTCTATGACGACACAGACTGACATACTCTCCCATGAGGAGAAATGTCCTCGTGGCTGGGAAAAACAATGTCCTAAGAATCTTGTGTTTCAGTACGATTGTCTCCCAATCTTCTAAATTCCACTGAGTGCAGAACTGATCTGTTGAGCCTTTCCTCCTGAGATAATCCTTCCTCATTTGAAGTACCTTTGTGATCCTTTTCTGAACTGCATCTAGTGATAAGAACACTGACAGAAAAGAAAGGACATAGCTGACTGGTTTTCAATTCCGATGTGCAATTAACAAAATTTAATAAAATGGGGGTATGCTGGAATGGAGGGATTTGGATCATGTGCACACAGAAATTAGTTTAACCTGGCATCATGTTTGACACAGACATAGTAGACTGTATGGCCTATTCCGGTACTGTTCTGTGTTCTAATGCCTCTACTTCCGTAGACAACATAGGAAATGCAACATGCTGCCAATGATTCTTAGCAATTTCTATCAATATACCACGGAAGGCATCCACCGGGATGCATCGCAGCTTGGTATGGCAAACTGCTCTGCCCAAGATCACAAGAAATTGCAACTCAAACCATCACTCAAACCAGCTTTTCCTTCCACTCCCATTGACTCCATCCACACTTCACATTTCCTTAGGAAAGCAGCCAACATAATCAAGGACCAATCGTACCCTGGTCATTCTGTCTTCTCCCCATCTCAAATGCTAAGGATGTGTTCACGAGCTCCCAATCTCTGTTGTTGTGGCCCTTGCACTTTTTCACCAGCACTTTCTCTTTAGCTATAACACACCATTCTGCACTCTGTTTCCTTCCTTCTAATGTGCAATCTGTCGTACACATGCACACACTGATTTTTGCCTTTGAGGCAAAGTGGCAAAGCTTTGGTTTTAAGGGTTGAGTCGCTTGCAAAGGTACCCAGCCTTTGATCTGCTCTTATCACAATGTTATTCATGTGGCTGAACCAGTTGAGTTTTGATCAGGCATAAGCCCCATAAAATTGATTTTGTTTTTAAGTGCAGAGATACAGTGTGGAAACGGGCCCTTTGGCCCACCGAGTTCGCGCTGACCAGTGATCCCCACACACTAACAATATCCTATACACACTATGGACGATTTACAATTGCATCAAGCCAATTAACCTACAAACCTGTATGCCTTTTGAGTGTGGGAGGAAACCAGAGAAAATCCAAGTGGGTCACGGGGAAAATGTACAGACAAGCACCTGTAGTCAGGGTCTCTGGCGTGTAAGGCAACAACTCTACCACTGCACCACCATGCCACCCTTAAATGATGGGGTCTTGGTGATGATAATAATCACTGAATGTAGAAAATGGCCATTGCATGGAGTATCTGTGATGTGAATGTTATTTGCCATTTATCAGCCTGTGTCTAAATGTTGTCAAAATGTGTGCAGGTATGGACTGCTACATTAGCAAAGGAGACAAAAATGAAATTGAGTATTGTGCAATCATTAGGGAACATTCCCACCTCTTCTGTTATGATGGAATGCCATTGATGAAGTTGCTCAAGAAGGCTGGGCCTAGGACACAGCCTGAGGAGCTCTTGCACTGGTGCCCACGAGCTATGATGACAGACAACAGCTTTCTTTGTGAGGGGTATATTTCCAACTGCCGGAGTGTTTTCCCTTTGCCCATCAATTTTAAATTTACCTTAAAGCAACACTCGGTCAAATACTGCCTTGATGTCAAAGGTAGCAATTCTTGCCCTGCCTCACCTTGTATCTTGTTCTGCTTCTGACTTACCTTTTTGCCAGGTCAATCATCTGAATTAATAGTAATGCTAGAATGAGGAATACAGTGAACTAAGGACTTCTGTTTATTGATAACCAAAATTAGGTCGTATGCGCTGAGAAGGCAGGCATTTAATTTACTTCGCTCATCAGGACTTGATTTTGCCCCAGATTCCAGGGGCAAGATGAAAGGTGATTATTCAATGGGGCTGTGCTGTTTTATTCTCTGGCTGTTTGGTGGATCTGTATCACAGAGCTTTGGCTTGGCAATTTTACCCAGCTGAAATAAGTGGGAAAATGCTCAATATAAACATTTATAAGGAATTGCACAAATGTATTCCTTTTGGATATGTTTAACTGTCTGAGACCATTGAAATTTGGACTCTGTTTAGTACTTTGCAACCTAGATCTTTGGTTTAGTGAACAGCTGTGTCTATTAACTGCTAAGTCCTTGTACCGAGGAAAGCCCCTGTTTGAACAGAGTTCAAGAATGTATTCTCCATGGTTGTTTGGATTTTCATTTAATTTTGGGTTGAGTTTGATTTTCATACTCTTGGGAGAAAGAGGAAACTGAATTCCTGCCTTTTCTTGGGGCTCTGTTCAGGGTTAGGAAAGAGACGCAGGTTGCTATTTGGTTTATTTATCTGTGAAGCTCAGATGTTTCATTCTGGCTTGCTTGCACATCCTACGGCCCATAATTTTTATTGCTTATTGATCGTCAGTTCGTTTGATGGTTGGTAATTCCCCACAATTGATGGTGCTCAAAGCTTTGAAACTCATTGGGACCCTGGTTCCTGCATTCCTGAGACACTCTCTCATTTTCCATGCTCCCTTAAAACCTCCTGTATTCACCAGAATATTTATTATACTACAATTAATTTAATTTAATAGAGATATAATGTGGAAACAGGCCCTTCGGCCTACTGACTCCACGCCAGCCATTGATTACCCGTACACTAGTTCCATGCTGTCCCACTTTTGCATCCTGCACACTAGGGGCCAATTAACCTACCAAGCCGCACGTCTTTGGGACGTAGGAGGAAACCAGAGCACCTGAAGGAAGCTCACACAGAGAACGTGCAACTTTGCACAGAGAGCACCCAAGGTAAGGATCGAACTCTGGTTTCTGGCTCTGTGAGGCAGCAGTTCTACCAATGCACCACTCTGCCGCCCAAGATTTTTAAGAGTAATTAATTTATTGAAGTAATTAATTAGGTGACTAATCAATTAATAACATCCAATAGTCTGAAAATCTGCCATTCAGCCACTACTAAAGTCCTGATGAATGGTATTTTATGCAACTGATTCTCATTTTCCAGTCTTTTGACTCAACTCTGCCATGTGGGGGGCAGCCTTGCTGCCTTTCTGCTTTGCAGCTGGTCAGCTCATTGGAAAGCCATTGTTTCAGTGGTTAACTTTCTGCCTGTTCTAATCTTATTTGCTGTATTCATTACTCTAACATCCTGATTTAGCAAAAAGTATCCTTTCCAGCACGTTTTATATTCCCTATGGCCTGTTTTTACCATTGAAGATGTGGAAGGTATTCAATAGACGATAGGTGCAGGAGGAGGCCATTCGGCCTTCGAGCCAGCACCGCCATTCAATGTGATCATGGCTGATCGTTCTCAATCAGTACCCCGTTCCTGCCTTCTCCCCATACCCCCTGACTCCGCTATCCTTAAGAGCTCTATCTAGCTCTCTCTTGAATGCATTCAGAGAATTGGCCTCCACTGCTTTCTGAGGCAGAGAATTCCACAGATTCACAACTCTCTGACTGAAAAAGTTCCTCATCCACCTTCCCCATTTAATGAAGCCGAAATTCTTGGATATCATGCCGACAAGAGAAGTTAGGGATAGAATAAAACTAAAAGAAAAGGTGTATAATATAGCAAAGAATAGCGGGAAGCCAGAGGATTGGGAAACTTTCAAAGGACAACAGAAGGTAACAAAGGGCAATACAGGGTGAAAAGTATGAGGGTAAGCTGGCCAAGAATATAAAGAAGGATAATACTAAAAGCTTCTTTAAGTATGTCAAGAGAAAAAGATTTGTAAAGACAAATGTGGGTTCCTTGAAGGCAGAAACAGTTGAAATTATTATTGTGGAACAAGGAATTGGCAGAAGAGTTGAACAGATACTTTGGTTCTGTCTTCACGAAGGAAGATATACAAGCGGACAGAGAATCTAAGGAGACAGAGGAACTGAAAGAAATTTACATTAGGTGAGAAATAGTATTGGGTAGACTGATGGAACTGAAGGCTGAGTGATAAATCCCCAGGGCCTGATGGTCTGCATCCCAGGGTACTCAAAGAGGTGGTTCTAGAAACCGTGGACGCATTGGTGATCATTTTCCAATGGTCTACAGATTCAGGATCCGTTCCTGTGGATTGGAGGGTAGCTAAGGTTATCCCACGTTTCAAGAAAGGAGCGAGAGAGAAAACGTGGAATTATAGACCAGTTAGCCTGACATCGGTGGTGGGGAAGATGCTGGAGTCAATTATTAAAGAGATAATAACGGCGCATTTGTATAGCGGTAAAAGAATTGGTCCAAGTCAGCATGGATTTATGATGGGGAAATCCTGCTTGACTAATCTTCTGGAATTTTTTGAGGATGTGACAAGTAAAATGGATGAAGGAGAGCCAGTGGATGTAGTGTATCTAGACTTTCAGAAAGCCTTTAAGGTCCCACACAGGAGATTAGTGAAGAAAATTAGAGCACATGGTATTGACATGGATAGAGTTGGTTGGCAAACAGGAAACAAAGAGTAGGAATAAATGGGTCCCTGTCAGAATGGCAGGCAGTGGCGAATGGAGTGCTGCAAGGCTCGGTGCTGGGGTGACAACTTTATACAATATGCAAGTAACACTTGCAAATTTGCAGATGACACAAAGCTGGGTGGTAGTGTGAACTGCAAAGAGGATGCTCGGAGGTTGCAGGGTGACTTGGACAGGTTGCGTGATTGGGCAAATGCATGGCAGATGCAGTATAATGTAGATTAAATGTGAGGTTATCCACTTTGGCGGCAAGAACAAAGAGGCAGATTATTATCTCAATGGTGTCAGATTATGAAAAAGGAAAATACAACGAGACCTGGGTGTCCTTGTACATCAGTCACTGAAAGTAAACATGCAGGTACAGCAGGCAGTGAAGAAAGCTAATGGCATGTTGGGCTTCATAGCAACAGGATTTGAGTATAGGTGTAAAGAGGTCCTTCTGCAGTTGTAGAACCACATCTGGAGTATTGTGTGCAGATTTGAGGAAGGACATCCGTGCTGTGGAGGCAGTGCAGCGTAGGTTCCGGAGATTACTTCCCGGGATGGCGGGACTGTCATATGAGGAAAGATTGGAAAGACTGGGCTTGTATTCACTGGAATTTAGAATGATGAGAGGGGATCTTATAGAAACATATAAAATTATAAAAGGACTGGACAAGCGAGATGCAGGAAAAATGTTCCCAATGTTGGGGGAGTCCAGAACCAGGGGCCACAGTCTAAGAATAAAGGGGAGGCCATTTAAAACAGAGATGAGAAAAAACGTTTTCACCCAGAATTGTGAATTTGTGGAATTCTCTGCCACAGAAGGCAGTCGAGGCCAATTCAATGGATGAATTATGACAAGGAATGATACTTTAGGCTATTTTAAACAATCTTTTCCTGACTCTTGCACTGAAGATAAGGCAGCTAACAGATTAGGGTTAAACGTGTAGGAAAGAACTGTAGATGCTGGTTTACACCAACGATAGACACAAAGGGTTAAACTTGAGAGTTTATAGTTAGTACCATTTTGTATTTTGGAGTTGCAGTGATTAAAGAAGTAAATGAAACATCCAAAATGTGTCTTTATTTCTTCATATCCATTGTGTTTAAAAGTTATCTCATATTAAGGGTTCTGTTCATCTGGATGGTTGCTATAACATTTTGAGGTAAGATGATGTTTCCTGAAGTGAACGTATTAACTGGTTTAACTTGTGTTCATGTCGCGACACTTGGGGAATTATCAGGCTTTGTAAATGCAGTGGAACAGAAGCGTGGAATGAAAGCAGAGTATTACACTGAGATCCCCATATTTGATGATGGTATGATTTAAAGTGATTTGAGTTATAGTACAGCTGTTGTCTGTATCTTTGAAAGTAATTTTGCAGATTCCATTCATTGAATGGAAATAATGTTGGAATGATGGACTATAATGAGTGACATGAATAAATCAGAAATATGCAAGATTGCAAATGTTAGTCTAAAGGCAGCCAGCCCACCCCCCCCCCCCCCCCCTCCCCCCATGATTTGTGCATTTTAGCTATTTTTAAATGTTCTTTTCGTTAGATCCAGACTAGGACTGCTGGCCTGGGGCCACAGCCTAATTGAACTTGAGCCTCAGTTCCTTTTGACTCTGATGACAGCAGCCCTCTTCATTTCTTACATTCTTCTGGGCGACAGGAAGGCGTTGCATTTATAAAACTTTTCACACTTTAAAAAAAAAAATCTTTTCCGGACATTGTTTCCTTGCTTTTTCTAGCTTGGTTCCTGTATTACAATAGGAATTTGCACACAAAAAAAAGCCTCCAAACCGATCATTATCTGATTTGGAACCAAATGCGATGAAAGGGTGAAATGGGCTCAATTTAAAAACAGTGGGGGAAACTCTTTTGTTGTATACACAATGATTGGCTGAAACAAGCTTGCAAAAAAAACGTTGATTGTTCTGCAAGTTTCCCGTTTGCTGCCCGATGTTGTTCAAATTGAAAGACCACAGTTACCCACTCCAATTGTTGCTGCATTATTTTGCTGTTTTTATTAATCCTGTCTGGCGAGTGGTTGAACAGTTATCTCCTGAATTTCTCAGCATCAGATCACACATCCTCGTGGAAATCCTATCAATATAATACAATAGCTGTCGGGGTGTGAAATTCAATACGTTTCAGTGGAAAAATGCAAGAGATAATGGCGTCTACGATTTAAGAGGCGTGTGTGTGGGTGAAACAGCAAGGAACAAGCTGGAGTCTTAATGGAAATTTGCTGCATTGCCACTGTAAGTAGAGTAAAAACACCAGAGAATGTTAGTGCTAAATGCAAGTCCAGGTATCAACACAAAATATCAACTGTACTTCCATCTGGATTGTCAATTGTGTGAAAAGATCATTTTTTTCTAATTGATAAATCTAAAACAAAATGTTTTACTCACTTTAAAAAGCTTCGCAAAGCATGTTTAATGAGTTATATGCCTGAATTACTTCAAGTTAAATGATTGCTGTCATCTGTGTGTTTGTAACGGTTGGGTTATGTACTACTTTTTCTGACATTGTTAACCATCTACAGGTATAATTGTACACATCGTACTACAAGCCTTGGGTTGCAGCCCGAGGGAGCCTTTTTCTGATGTACATTAAGGCAGTGTTCTTGTGGTAACAAGGTGATGTTATTTGAAGTGATAAATTAAGGGTATCACTCACAAATGTGCACAACACTGAGGTCTATTGGTTTATGCGTGATTTCTCATTGTACAGATACTTTAAATTATTTTAGCATTCTTTCGGATAAGTGGTTAACATGACCAGTTATGTTTGTCAAGAGCATTGAATTCGTCTGTGCTGAACTAGTCAAGAATCATAGGAAAAATAGTCAATATATTTGAAAAAGTTATAAATGCTGGAGAGTCAGTTATAAATGCTGAATAGATTACTCAACATTGAGTAATCCATTCCAACAATTATGATTTTTGTACGTTCTACTTCTTTAACAGATGAAGTGTGTGTTAGTTTTAACTTTCAACCCAATTATGGTATTTTGTGCTCCAGTTTGCTCCACAATTCCTTGCTCAGAAAGAGCAGAAAATACTGTTGATAAGAATTGATCATAGTTGGTCAATGCTATTATTATAATGAAATATATTAACCTAGTTAGTTAAACCTTTTTATTAACAGTGTTCTTTGGAGAAAAAAGCTTACTATACTAGTCTGGTCCATCTGCGATGCCAATCCAATATGAAGTAGTCTGAAGAAGGGTTTCGACCCGAAACGTCACCCATTCCTTCTCTCCCGAGATGCTGCCTGACCTGCTGAGTTACTCCAGCATTTTGTGAATAAAATGAAGTATTTGACTCCTAACTGTACCCGACAGAAGCCTGTAAGCCAGTAACTGTATTAGAAAATATTCAAAATGAATTCCATCACCTCAGAACAGTATTGGGTTTCCAGCAATTTCACATCTTTATCAAGGATTGTAGAGTGGAATGTTTAGACGAGCCACTGCCTCATAGCGCCAGAGTCCAGGGTTCAGTCCCGACCTCAGGCGCTGCGTGTGTGGAGTTTGCACGTTTTTGTTTGACTCGGCGGTTTCCACTGAGTGTTCTAATTACCTTCCACATCCAAAGTTGTGCAGGTAGCTAAGTTAATCAGCTATTGTAAATTGCCCCCAAATTTAAAGATGTGTGGCAGGATCTGAAGAAGGTGATGAAAATGTGGAGAGAATTAAAAAAATTGGATTAATGTAGAGTTTGGGTAAATGGATGGTTAATGGTCTGCAGAGAGCACATGGGCCAAAGGGCCGTTTCCATGCTGCACTCTCTACACTCTAATGAACATCATTCAAATAAGGCGCACATTCGTTCATTATCATTGCCACCAGCAGTCTCTGGCCCTGTGTTAGAAAGTGTTTGAAGTACACAGGAGGTTAATTCATCGAAAGAAAATTAAAAGATAGATGTTTGGATAGGCATTCCATCCATTCCTTTTTCACAGATTTTGTTTCAGTGATTTATTGATTTTTCCTATTTCTGCTAAAGCTATATAAAAGAATAGCAAATTAGCCAAAGTAGTTAAGTCAGAAAAAACCTGTGTAACTTGTAATTTACGGCTGCAGTTAGCTGCCACAAGAAAGTCACAGACCTTGTTCCCCACACATGGGATATGATCATTTCTGTGTTGTCAGTGTAGATTGATTGTACTGCTATTTGGGATTATTGTGGCATCGTGTTGTGAAAGATTTCAATCCACAAAAATATCAGTCTGGGACCTATAAAATAATAATTAAATCTTTATAGTAGGATTTAATGTCATCTTTTCAAATATCTGTAATTTTTTAAACCGCAACAATCTCCAAGCTAGACAAGTTGATAAAAAGAAAATTGCGGGATGGCATAAAGTAAGGATATTCAAGGTAATCAAAATAATCAAGGTAATCATCTTCAAGGTAATCAAGATAAAGGAACTTTATTGGACTAAATTAAATGTATTTATTGCGCACAGACGATGGATTGTTGATGAGGGTAGAATATTTGATGAAATATATATATGTCTCTAGCAAGGCACATGGCAGTTTAATTAATGAAGTTTTTAAAGGCAAATTTCAATTAAAAATTGGCTTGGTAACAGAAAGGAAAGTACAATGGTTAATGGGAATTTAAGTAAATGGAAACCTATGTATAATGCATCTCTTAAGTACCACGCCCATTGTTTCTTGTGCTCTATGTAAATGATTTTACAGGCAAAGAAGGCTATGGTCCTAATGCGGGCAAATGGGAGTAGTGTAGATGGGCAAAAGGGTCAACATGGATATGGTGGGCTGAAGGACCTATATGTGCTGTATGAATATAACTATTTAACTCAAATGTTAGGACCACAGTTGAAGGAGTTTGCTGATGATGTCAATGTCACTAGCCCGGTTGGGATTGAAGAAGAATATTTATGATAATATTTATGATAGGCACATGGATATGCAAGGAATAGAGGGATATGGATTATGTGCAGGCAGATAAGAGTTGATCTCAACATCATATTCGGCACAGACATTGTGGGCCAAAGGGTCTGTTGTTATGCTGTGCTGTTCTATAATGTAGCAGGGCTGGAGAATTATTATTAGGATGAAAGACCATCCAGGTTGGAATTATTTTCAAAGGTAGACACCAAATGCTGGAGAAACTCAGTGGGACAGGCAGTATCTCTGGAGAGGAATGGGTGACATTTCGGGTCAACCCTTCAGACTGATGTCAGGGGAGTGGGCGGTACAGAGATAGAATGCAGTCGGAGACAGTAAGACTGGTGGGAGAATTGGGAAGGGGACAGGATGGAGACAGAAAGCAAGGGCTACTTAAAGTTAGAGAAGTCAATGGTCATACCATGTTCACTCTGGGGTGTAAGCTACCCAAGCAAAATGAGGTGCTGTTCCTCCAATTTGTGCTGGGCCTCACTCTGACAATGGAGGTAGGGTTGCCAACTTTCTCACTCCCAAATATTGGACAAGGTGACATCACCGCCCCACATGACCTCACCCAGCCAGCGGCCACGTGCTCCTGCTCCACCAATGTCGGCCACCCGGGCCGGGAGGTGCGTTGCTACGCAACCTCTATTAGGCAGCACCAGGGCCTACACTGTCCAGAAGTAGACACAAAATGCTGGAGTAACTCAGCTGGTCAGGCAGCATCTCGGGAGAGAGGGAATGGATGACTTTTCGGGTCGAGGCCCTTCCTCAGTCTGAAGAAGAGCTTACCTCAGACCCGAAATGTCATCCTCAGTCTGAAGAAGGGACTCCATCCGAAACATCACCCATCTTCTGCTGGACCTCCATGAGGCGGGCGGCGATGACTTCGCCATAGATGACGAGGGCGACGAAAGTATCCACAAACTGAAGGAGAAGGCGAAAAAGAGGAAGGAGCAAGGATTTGGCTCCGAGGAAGGTGCTCAATCAAGGCTGCGAGAAGACTACAACTCCGTGGAGCAAGACTGCGATGAGCCAGGCCCTCAATGCTCGGTGGAGGGGTAGATTCTGTTTGTGACCGGAGTCCACGAGGAAGCCACCGCGGAGGACACCCATGACAAGTTTGCCGAGTACGGTGAGATCAGGAACCTGCACCTCATCCTGGACTGGCGCACCAGCTACCTCAAGGGCTACGAGACCTACAAGGAGGCGCGGGCAGCCATGGAGGGTTTGAACGGGTCGGCGCTGTCCAGGCAGCCCATCAGCATGGACTGGGGCTTTGTCAGGGGGCCCCCTAGGACCGAGAGGCGGAGTGGCCGCAGAAGAAGCCGGAGCCCGGACCGGAAGTGTCACTGAGCCGGGACGGAGTGCGGAGCGACCGGTGGGGCAGAGCAGCCCGCTCAGCGCCAGGGAGCAAGACGCACCCACAGATCGCCGTCCCCAAACTGAGCCGTGCATTACAGGGGCCATTTAATCTCAGTCGGGACTGTTATGGGGCTGGGGAGAGGGTGGGGAGGGAAGGGTAAGGTTGGCTTGTGCAAAACAACACTCAGAAATAAAGTATTTTAGTTCAAAAGAAAATTCTTCAGTCTGAGGAAGGGTGTCGACCCGAAATGTCATCCATTCCTTCTCTCCCGATATGCTGCCTGACCCGCTGAGTTACTCTAACATTTTGTGTCTACCTTCGATTTTAACCAGCATCTGCAGTTTTTTTTTATCCCTACACCCTTCCGGGGTCCGGGCCTACAGCGCCCCCCCGGGCCTAATCTGGGAGGGCGGTCCCGTATGGGACAAATCAATTTAGCCCAAAATAAGGGACGTCCCAGCTAATACGGGACAGTTGGCAACTCTAGATGGAGGAGGCCCAGGACAGAAAGGTCAGATTGGGAATGGGAGATGGAGTTAAAGTGCTGAGCCACCGGGAGATCAGGTTAGTTAAAGTGGACTGAGCGGAGGTGTTCAGCGAAACGATCGCCGAGCCTGCACTTGGTCTTGCCCATATACAGGAGTTGACAGCTGGAACAGCGGATACAGCAAATGAGGTTAGAGGAGGTGCAAGTGATCCTCTGCCTCACCTGAAAAGACTGTCAGGGTCCTTGGACGGAGTCGAGGGGGGAGGTAAAGGGACAGGTGTTGCATCTCCTGCAATTGCAGGGGAAAGTACCTGGGAAGGGGGTGGTTTGGGTGGGAAGGGACGAGTTGACCAGGAAGTTGCGGAGGGAACTGTCTGTGTGGTAATTAGGAAGGGGTAGAGATTGGGAAGATGTGGCCAATAGTGGGATCCCCTTGGAGGTGGTGAAAATGTCGTAGGATTATATGCTGTATGCGGTGGCTGATGGGGTGGAAGGTGAGGACAAGGGGGACTCTGTCCTTGTTACGAATGGAGGGAGGGGTGCAAGAGCGGAGCTGCGGGATATCGAGGAGAGCCTCATCTATAATGGAAGAGGGGAACCGTTTCCTAAAGAATGAGGACTTCTCCGATGACCTGGCATGGAAAACCTCATCCTGGGCGCAGATGCGGCGTAGACGGAGGAATTGGGAGTAGGGGATAGTCTTTACAGGAAGCAGGGTGGGAAGAAGTTGGAATTATTTTCTTTGGGCGCATAAGGATTTTAATTGGAATGTCTCTCGTAATTAAGCAGGTCAAACAGAAAGGACCTATTAAACGTGACAGTGAAGTGGTGAACTAGGGGACATTGATTGAAGTTAGTGGGCACCTCGCCCCTCTGGGCCTCTTTACAATTTGCAAGATGCAAACTAATAGTGACTCTTCTTGGAGGATTAATCTCGAAAAACAGACAAGAAGCTTGATGATAATCAGATCAAAGTAGCTCACGATCAATGTCCCCTTCACTTCCTTAAACATTCATTCCCTTTACCGCCAGCCCACTCTAGCCACTACTTGTGCCAGCCATTAAAAAAGGCACAGCTACTTATCAAAACTGCTTCAAATGGAGTCATCAAATCCATGGTCTAACAGGATAAGGGTAGCAGATGTTTAGTAGAACCACCATTATGTTCTTCTTCAGATCAATATCTCCCTGACCTAGGAGTGTAATTTTCCCTTAATCTTTGGTTGAAAATCTTGGAAATCCCTTTGTGATGGCTCTGTACCATTAGCACAAGGACTGTAGAGGTGGAAGATGATGGGTCTTAACTACTTTCTCAAAGGCTTTTGGGAATGGGCATTGAATGGTGGTCTTGACATTTCTTTTTACATAGGCACATAAGAAATGTGAAGAAGAGTAGAAATAGTCCATTCTGCCCATTGAACCTGCTCTGCTGCTCAAGATTACTGATGTAACATTTTTTTGTGGCTCTGTCTATAATTCCCTTGGTTTGTTTTTACTATTGAAATCTATCTGTTTTGTTTGCAGCCAATGATGGAATCTTCTCGGGTCCCATCTTGTGATTTTTCTTTGCTCAGGCCAATTCCTTATTTTCACAATTTAGTGACTTCTATTTTTGGGTATGTTTGAAATTTCTGTGGATGATTTTCTAACTTATCATGGATTAATATCTATTGTGAAAAGTTGTGCTGACTGAGGTTTTTAACTTACCATGTTTCATTTTCTTTCACTTTTCATTACCGCAAAATAGAATTGGGCAATAATCTGTTCGCAAATAGTGTGACCAATTGGAGACACGAGAAACTAGCGATGCTGGGATTTTGAGCAATAAAAGGAACTCCTGTGGGATCTCAGCGGGTCAGCCTACCCTTCAGACTGGTGGAGTAGGGTGGAAAAAGTAGGAAAAGAGAGGTTAGACAATAGACAATAGACAATAGACAATAGGTGCAGGAGTAGGCCATTCAGCCCTTCGAGCCAGCACCGCCATTCAATGCGATCATGGCTGATCATTCTCAATCAGTACCCCGTTCCTGCCTTCTCCCCATACCCCCTCACTCCGCTATCCTTGGGCTGGGGCAAAGCCTGGCAAGTGATACAGATAAGGGGGTGATTGACGGATGGAAGGAATAGGGACAACCTGTCCCTAAATACCACCAAGACCAAGGAGCTGATCATCAACTTCCGTAGGTCACATAACGGGGAATATGCCCCGATCTCTATCAACGGGGACAGTGTGGAGAGAGTGTCCAGCTTCAAGTTTCTGGGCACTCACATTTCGGAGGACCTAACATGGTCCAATAACACTGCTGCGCTGGTCAAGAAGGCACAACAAAGACTGTTCTACTTAAGAACACTGAAAAAGTCTGGTCTAACCCAACAGCTGCTGACGACCTTCTACCGCTGCACCATAGAGAGCATCCTAACGCATGGCATCCCTGTGTGGTACCTCAGCTGCACGGAGGCAGAAAGGAAAGCTCTACAGCGGGTAGTCCATAGAGCTCAGAGGGCCATCGGAACACAGCTACCAGACTTAGAGGGCATCTACAACACACGATGCCTCAGAAAAGCCACCAGCATCCACAAAGACTCTTCACACCCTTGCAACAGTCTGTTCGAACTCCTTCCATCGGGCAGACGATACAAGGCCTTCTACGCCCGCACCTCCAGACTCAGGAACAGCTTCATCCCCAGGGCCATAGCTGCTATGAACCGGTCCTGCTGAGCCGGATGGCCACAACGCATAGATCAACTTGCACTTTACCCTCTCCAAAACTGTTACAACTGTTTCGTTTCGTTGGGTTGCTGCTGTCTAAATCACTTAAATTATTGCATCGTATGGGAGGCGCATTCCCAATCTCGTTGTACCCCTGGGTACAATGACAATAAAGATATATTGTATTGTATTGTATTGTATAAGTGACAAAGTCTAGAATTTAAAAAGAGGCAAAGGAATGTCGGCTAAGAGAAGAGGAATAAAATGTAAAGCCAGATAGAGGGATATGAGTAGAATGGGATAGGGGGCAGGGAAAAGAGGGGGGGGATAAAAGTGAGAAAAGGATTCGGAGATGGTAGGTGAACACACCGAGGAGAGGAAAGGAGCAGGGTTTCCAGGGTGGTGGGAGAAATAGTGGGAAGCAAGACTAATTATTTGACGTCAAATGACTTTATAACTATTTTTATCGTTCCTGTCCTCCTGAAGCTGCTTGGCCTTGGGCCTGTGAATGCTGACAGCCCCAAACTCAGTCCAGTTGATTCTCTTGATTTAGTAACTCCAATGCACCATAAAAAGGAAAGTGCCACATTGTAGGATGAGTAATCTTGGCCTATTCAGCCTCTCTCCCAACTTAATTCCCACCTCCTATCCCAGTTACCAATGAAAGGGTCCTTAAGGCTAAATTGAAGAAGCTTGTTTAGTCTCGATGAACAACAAGTTGGTGCCATAAGTCAGAATGGAGTAGAAACCTTACAGGCAATGAGAAAATTACTAAAGAAAAGTAAGATTGGATGTTCTTGGGAATAAGGTGGAAAATACCATGTCAATTTTTGTTCTTCATAACAGTTAAACGATTGACAAATAACACTGATTAAATCAGTGCAATCTGTCTTCTGTGTTCAAAATGTAAACTGCAGGGCAAATGTTTTTGTGCACACTCCCTGGGGGAGTTTAAGAATTCTTGTTATGCTGCTATTTCAACATTGATCACAAAACAAAACAATGTGTTTCTTCTTTTTATGGATAGGAGAATTGCAGGAAATAGTTTGAGTTGGGCAGCTGAGATATCCTGTGCGTAACGTTTGAAAGAGGCCAGAAAACCACTGTTTTCTTAAACTTAAACTTAACATGGAACTTCCAAACTCACGCAATCCTTTCCCCAGCTTGGAGTGAAATTTTCTTCCAAGGTTTTGTCTTAAATAACATATTAATGTTGCACATGTTTTTTTTTTACTGTTCCGTTAAACAATTTCAATTTTAAATGAGACCTGATGATTGGATTGAGAAATTTTATCTTAAAATATTCCAGTTTGGAATGATGAGAATAGGGTTAACCTGAGCAGATGAAAATATCTCCAGCATATCTAACAATACTGATAATATAACCATCTTCTCTTCTTAGCTGTGGGATCATTGCATATGAATGAGGATCTATTATTCTGTCATTGGAATACAAAGACGATTGCAGATATTACTAAATCCAATACACAATGAAAACATGTTTAGGATGTGCATGGGCACAGTTTTTCTATAATCTGGCAGAGAGGAGAATTCCTTAATTCTCGCTGTTGCTGCATATAACCGTTGAAAGTGGCAGGGTTTTTTGAGAAAGCATTTAGTTCAGTAAGAGGAATGGAGCACTAAAAGTGGGGAGGTGATGTTGAACATTTTTAAAACAGTGGATAGGCTGCACTAGGACATGGCATGCAATTCTATTTATCCTACTTTACAAAGAAAGTGAAGGTCTTGGAGATAACAGTCAAGCGTGTTTAATTGTCATATATATTGACAACAACAAAATGAAATTCTTGCTTGATACGGCTTTACAGTCCCGTTAATGTAATAACAGGCAAATTAATGTACAATAATTAGTAATACAATGAATTAATAATGCCAGGTAACCAGACCATAACAGTGTAAAACCACAGTGCAACCAAAACAAAGTTCGGGTTATTGACATTTAATGCTGTTTTCTGAGCAAAGATGATGATCGTAATCAGTAGAAGATATAGGGTATCAAGAGGAAAAGCTTTTACATAAGGAATAGTTCAAACTGATTCCTGAGTTGCTGCTGAAACGTGGGTGAAATCTGCCCTGAGGCATATATAGAAATGAACAATGCAGTTTATTTGCGATATCTGGCCCAACAATTCTCTCCATCCGGGGCCATGTTTTCTGCTGCATTGTACAGATGTCATCTTTGGTTCCTTGAATTACAAGCTTTAAGCACAGAGAAAACATTACAACTGTGTTTCACAATAAATAGCGAAATTGATTGTAGATTCTTTGAACTTTGTGAAATGTATTTTTTGAAGTAATGTACATCAAACAGTTGACCCTTTTTTAATGGCTTGCGATTGTTGCTACAAATAACTTTGAAGCATTTTGACATGTGCTGCCTAGCTCAGTAACAACTAGTAAGCATCACCTCTGTTACTTGTTCACATTTATCTTCAAGAACACAAACTTCTTTGCCTTTGGGTGTTCAGACAATTTTTCAAATGCCTATTGTAAATTATCTATGTCTCAATTATGTCCTGCATTACTAATTTGGAGATACATTTAATGGTAACATCAAATGGAAAATACATGTTTGACATTTAATCTTTATAGCACACTTTATTATTTGTATGCCAATATAACTTTGGGTTCCCATTTGTCTTGTCAGCTAATCTTTTAATTTTTTTCTAATATACACCCTTTGCCTCTTAACTTTCACTTCCACTCCAATTCTCTTGCAATTAGTCTGGTTCCCACTGGTATTTAAAAGCTGACACTTGTTATAAGTAGGCTTTTGTTTTGCTTTATCTACCTCTGTATCTCTTTGATCGCCCAAAGAACTGGATTTGTTTGTTGTCCTTTGCTCCTCATAGGACTGTGTATCAATTGTACCAGAACACCCTTCTTTCAAGGCAATCCATTTCTTTGCTAGTGTTTTGCTGGTCAATTACTGGTTCCAGTTGACCTGGGTCAGATCCACTCTTGTCCTTTTGAAACTGCCTTTCCTCCAAATAGTGCTTTTCCTTTTCTAAAGCTAACCTAAATCTTGTGATGTTATGACCATTATCTCCCAAGTGTTCCTCTAACAAGATGGTGTGCTTGACACACCCTATTCCCTAGAATCGATCTAGCATTTCTTGTTGGACTAGAAACATCACTCCAGAAAACTGGTGTCGGCTGATGAAGGGTCTCGACCCGAAACGTCACCCATTCCTTCTCTCCAGAGATGCTGCCTGTCCCGCTGAGTTACTCCAGCATTTTGTGTCCATCTTCGGTTTAAACCAGCCTCTGCAATACCTTCCTACACACTCCAGAAAACTATCCTGGTCAGACATTCATTATTCTGTGCTTCTAAATAGAAGTTTGACAATCTACTTTTTCACATATCTCTTTTGGCTGGCAAAGATATGTAACAAATTTTCTTTGTTTGTCAAGGAGATTTTGAACTGAAGGGCTGTGTATATATGAAACATTGCGTATACGAGCCCTATTCCTGATTCATTGAATCAATGTGTTGTCACATATGGTACTGAGTTACGATCATAAAGTTGAAGAAGGGTCTCGACCCGAAAAGTCACCCATTCCTTCTCTCCTGAGATGCTGCCTAACCTGCTGAGTTACTCCAGCATTTTGTGAATAAATACCTTCGATTTGTACCAGCATCTGCAGTTATTTTCCTACACATAAAGTTGCATGATCTCAGTGACAGTCCTATTTGGCTCTTGTGTATGGGACAATTAACTTCAGTAGACATTGGAGAGGAGAGGCAAAATCACGGGTTCCTTTCTCTAACACTCAGTCCAGTGACTATCAATGAAAAGTTGAGGTCCATTACATTCAACTCTAGAAAAACCACTAAATTGCACATGAATAATGAATCTGGGTGATGTGTCAAAGAAGTGCCAGAGCATTCAGAGAATTTTCAGTTGCGAGGGTTTTTTGGGAAGGTGTTGAAATTGCAGTGGACTAAAAAGTTAGTTAAGGAAACGGCATTAATACATTTTGAATGTAACTTTAAGATGTGTAGATATTATCAAAATACTTGTTGCCTGTTTAGTGTAATCCAGCTTCTGTTACATACGACACTTGGTAAACAGAATGTGTTTCCATTAGTAAAGCATCTTTCTTGTTTTCAGAATGCTGCAAATGGTTCACAGCAAATTTACGTATCTTTAACATGCAATAAGGTCATAAGTGATAGGAGTAGAATTAGGCCATTCGGTCCATCAAGTCTACACCACCATTCAATCATGGATGATCTATCTCTCCCTCCTAACCCCATTCTTCTACCTCCTACCCATAACCCATTACACCTGTACTAATCAAAAATCTATCTATCTCTGACTTGGCCTCCACTGACCTGTGGCATAGAATTCCACAGATTCACCACCCTCTGACTACAGAAATTTCTCCTCATCTCTTTCCTAAAAGAACACCCTTTAATTCTGAGGCTATGACCTCTAATCCTAGACTCTCCCACTAGTGGTAACATCATTGTTTTTTATGCAGATAGGTCTACAAAAACTATTGACTGTTCCATTATCTTGCAGCTACAGCTTACACTTATGTCTTTTATTTCTTTTAGGAGAAGTGGTCCAGGGATAAGACCTTACACATGGCACCTGGCCAAGTTATCAGAGACGCAACCTGAGGCTACTATGATGCCCTATTCATCAGGGTCTTTAAGTCTGTCGTGGCATTCGGGATATGACTCCAGGTGAGTTTCTGGACTGTTATTGCATGTGACAGTTAGCATTACTAATACGATAGGAACAAGATGTGTGAAAATTACCAGTCAAGCTCATTTTTGTCTCCAGACATAGGAAAATCTTTAAATCCGATCAGGGTCAATTTGGCTAATCCATGCTAGCATGTTTATTGAAGGACTAGAAAACCTAAGTGCCTCTGGGCTTGTATGGGTAAAGTCATTCTGAACTTCTATTTGTGATTGATCTTCGGAGACCTATGTTAAGCGTGCCCATGAGAATGTTGTTTTAAGGTCAGATTAAATTTGACTATGATGACATCTGCTTGGATGAAGAACGTGACTTGGGTGTGGTACTGGGAGTGGACAGTACTTGTAAAGTCAAATGCTAGTATGAAACATATTTTGCAATAGAGAAGAGAAAGTAGAGTAAATATTAAAACAGCAAGTTTGGAAGTGCTGAAAATTGCATTCTGTTCTTTTGTTTGTATGTTTGTGATTTGTTCTTTGTCACAATTGCTGACCTGACAGGAATCATTGTATTTGTTGTAATTATACTGGGCCCCTGGCATCTGCAATGTCAGTCTAGAAAAGTATTTTGCTGGAATGGATGTTGATGGCCCTCTGTTAATGCTTCTGGTTTTAGGCTTGTAAACTACATTAAGCATTTTGAATTGACAGTGCTATTCTTTAATATAAATATGAGCAAAGTAAATTTAATTGTTTAATTTCATTCCCCCATGGTGGATAAATATTTATTGTACAGTTCCTTAAAGAATTTTATGGTTTTGTTGAGGTATAAATTTCTTCCTGTACTATTTTCTTTTGCGCTGGCAAGATATTGCTCTGTTTTTGGTGTGGTAACATACTATAAACATACACAAGGACAGAAGAAATCACCAGCTGGTCCCTCGTATATCTCTTTCAGCAATGATAAAACATAATCAGAACTATCAACGTTCCAGCTCACAGAGGAAGAGATAAAATTGAATTCTGATTATCCTAAGGCCAAAGACATAGAGGTAAATAGGATTCCACGCACAGAATAGACCACTTAGTCCAGCTAGTTGAGTCTACTGTCATATGCACAAGTACGGTGAGGAACAGGTACAATAAAAATCTTGCAGCAGCATCATTGCCACTTAGACCCTGACAAAATGGAAAAAAAAACATAAATTATTACACGAGAGCAAAAAGAAAAAAATCTGTAAAAACAAAGTATTAATGCAGTGCTAAAAATAATTAGTGGAAACAAGTTCAAGAGGTGGTCCATGGTGTTCAGTTGCTGAAGTAAGATTAGAGTTGTGAAGAACAGGCAGCATCTCTGGAGAAAAGGAATGGGCGACGTTTTGGATCTCGACCCAAAACATTACCCATTCCTTCTCTCCGGAGATGCTGCCTGTCCTTCACAACTCTGAGTTACTCCATTTTGTGTCTATCTTCGGTATAAACTGTTCCTTCCTGCACATTAGAGCTGTGCAGATTGATTCAATAACCTAATGGTTCTGAACCTGCAGTGATGGGATTTTCGACTTCTGTACCTCCTGCAAGAAGGTGGCATCGCTCAAATGCTGCTTCAACATAACTACATTGACATAATCATTGCTCATTTATGTACTTACTTGGATTCCCCTTAAACTTTAAGGCTTAAAGCTATCTAAATTATGCACCACTGCAATGGCTTGCATCTCTTACGCTCTAAATAAATAAACACATTTATTTCCTCATTGGATTTGTTCCTGGTTATTTTAAAATGTTTATAGAGAGAGTGTTTATTTGGCATATGCACCAGATATGGACTGGAACAATGAAATCCTTACTTGCTGCAGCATTACAGGCATGTTAGCCACAACAGTAACAGAAATAAATATACAATAAACTGTCAGTTATTCCAAGTAAACACGCCATGAAAGTGCAAAAACCAAAGCATATATCATCAAGCAACTAAACGTACAAATTCTGTAGTGGTTCAGTGTCTTAAGTAGGACTATGCAAGGTAGGTCAAGAACTTGATGGTTGATGGGAGGAAGCTATTCTTCCCATCAACCATCTGGAGCTGATAGTTCTCAGGCTCCTGTACCACCTACCCAATGGTGGCAGTAAGAAGAGAGTGTGGCCAGGGCTTTGATGATATTAGCTGACGCCTTGAGGCTGCGCTTCCTGTAGATTCCTTCAATGGTGGAGAGGTCAGTACTTTGGATGGACCAGGCAAAGTCCACCACTTTCTGCAGCTTCCTTCATTCTTGAGCTTTTGAATTTCCAAACCAGGTCATGATGCAAAGAGTCAGTATGTTCTCCACCATACACTTCTACAAGTTCAATAGAATATTCAACTACATGCCAAAACTCCACAAACCTCTGAGGAAGTAGAGGCAATGGTGAGCTTTCTTTATCATAGCCCATTGTGATCTCTTCATCAGAAATGTGTATGCCTGGGAATATGTTGACTTTATCCACCATCATCCTGCCAATGAACACTGGTGTATTGTCTCTCAACTTTCCCTTCCTGAAGTCAGCAATCAGCTCCTAGGTTTTGCTATCATTGAGGCTAAGATTGTTTGTTCTGGCACCATTCCACTAAGTTGTCAATCTTCCTCCTGTATTCTGACTTGTCATTACCCATTATTCGTCCAGTGACTATGGTGTTGTCAGCAAATGTATCCTCCCTTTGATTCCCTCTCTTATTCTCCCTATATCTTTTGTCTACCTTCCTTCCTCAGTTTTCGCTTCTTTAGACTTTCGAAATATAGCACGGAAACAGGTTCTTCGGCCCACTGAGTCTGCGCTAATCAGCTAACCCCGCATATTAACACTATTTTACACACCCTAGGGACAATTTACAATTATACCAAGCCAATTAACCTACAAACCTGTACGTCATTGGAGTGTGGGAGGAAACCAGAGATCCCGGAGAATATCCACATAGGTCACAGGGAGAACGTACAAATTCCATACAGACAGTACCTGTAGTCAGAATCGAACCCTGGAGCTGTAAGGCAGCAACTCTACCGCTGCGCCACCGTGCCGCTTC
This sequence comes from Rhinoraja longicauda, assembly GCF_053455715.1. Lineage (NCBI taxonomy): Eukaryota > Metazoa > Chordata > Chondrichthyes > Rajiformes > Arhynchobatidae > Rhinoraja > Rhinoraja longicauda. Next base: position 31,375,009 of record NC_135967.1, on the reverse strand, counting down.
TTGTTAAACAAAACTTTGTACATTGAAAAGGCAGGGTTAAATCCACTGAAAATGTTTGTACATTGTAATCTTGTGCTATTCATATGGCAAAAAGTATCTTTGTAAATCAATGACATATGTCGCAAAGAGTTATTGGTCTTATAGGACATATTCTTACATCACACGTTTTTCAGTGAAAGAATGCAAATAAAGAGTTGTCCATTTAAAACACAGCTGATTCAGTTTTCTCTTGGGGAAATAGGTCTTTGGAACTCTCTTCGCAATGGCCAGTGAAAGTAAAGATCTGGGAGATTTTTAAGGCCGAAGTAGATAAATTCTTGATACGCTGTGGCGAAGAGGTGGAGAAGTTGCTTACAATCGGTTCAGTCATGACCATATTGAATGGCAGAGGCTATATGCTCGCTCCTGCTCCTAATTCATATGGTACATGGATCAACTGATAATTTATTGCATATTTATTTTTGTTATTGAACCTGGTGTGTATGTAGCACTGCAGCAAGTAAGAATTTCATTGTTCCAGTTCCTGTCCGGTGTTTCTGAGAAATAAACACTTTTGTACTATTGATGTTCATCTGTATAACTTGAACAACTTGTTCGCAATGGAAACTGGTCATCTGAACAAAATTAGATCCCATGTGCAGAAAGGAAATGCTTCAGATTGTACTGACACATTCCCTCCCCCACCACCTGTTTGGAAGGAAAGTTTTGTGGAGCTAAAGTTCATTCTGAATCTTTCTCATTTTTGAGCTCTAGCAAACATCTATTTGTTGAAACTATGTATTAATTTTACATATTAGCCATTGCTTGTCGAATGTCATACTTCCTAATGTAACCAAATCACCAACCTACTTGCATTTCAACTCTACAGTTTGCTTTTATTAACATTTAATTGAATGACTTCTAACTTAATAGGGAACACTTTCACATGATTATCTTTCTTCCTATTAACTACAAGAATGTTTGTTCCTTCTCACTGCACAACACTGGGTCAAAACTAGCCTGTTCATTGGGTTCAAGGATGCTTTTATTGTCTCAAGTGCGAAGTGCTAACACAACGAAATTCTTTATTCTTTCAAACAGTCTAGTATTGCCATAACCCCAATCCTTGATTAGCAAGTGTACAAAAATAGTTCACTAACCCGCATGCAAGAGGCACCATGTTTTCAAAGTCCAGTTCTTATGAGTGGTGCCAGTTCCAGGCAAGTCCCAGGCTGTTACGGACCTCGGCCATCTCCTTCCCAATACGCCATGTCCCTCCCCTTGCCTGTCCACCTTTGTTCCCCGGGATTTCTTCTCGCAGCCTGCCGGTAGGCCCAACCTTGGTTCCCTCTCCTATCCTACCGGCCTTGCTCCTCGCCTATCATCGTCGTTTCCGTCTGTCTCCTCCTGGTCTATGGTCTTCATGGGATGTGCAGCAGCCAGCTCAGTTGCCTCCCCATTCCAGGCGAGCAGTTGGCCAGGTTCAATGAGCAGGGGAGCAGCTCAGCGGGCTCCCCCTGAAGCTGCAACATCAGGTCTTCCCTTCCGCTGCGGGGGGACCGGCTCGGCTCGGCGGCCCCCCCTGAAATCCAGGCCTTGAGTTCGACTTTTCAAGGGCCGTGGCATCCTGGGAACCTTCAGCCACGCGCTCCTCAACGTGCTGATCTGCCAAACCAGCTTGTGTGCACTCTATGGTTTCCTGGTAACGTGGTTTGCCAATTAAATTACGTTTGAGTGGCCCATGATTATTTAGTTACTTTTATTACACGTGCCTTTAATGTCCTGATTATACTATGCTTTCTATTATTCCTCTTTTTTTAAAAAAAATCCATGCTGACTGTCCTGGATTAACATTTCTTGGTTTTGATGAGGTTTATAGTTACATATCCCATGAACATTCGTATACAGTGGTTCTGCCTCAGCATGAAATTGGAGTTTAACTCATTATAGGTGAAGGAATGCAAGAGGGATAAACTTTGTATCTGCAGCCATGGAGCAGAAATGTTGATGCAAGCATACAAAATGGGGCCGGTACAAAATGCTTGTTACAAATCAAAATAGAATATTGTGGCATTTATAAGAAGTACATTTTCTTCTATCTTCCAGTGACTTTCCTATGCAGTGGGATCAACTAGCCCTCCGCCACAGCTTGGATCAAAGGAGCTCATTCGGAAGTATGGACAGCCTTGACCAACCTAACCAAAGTTGTGATCAAAGCACATGTCCGAACAAAAGAGATTCTGCCTACAGCTCATTTTCTGCAAGTTCTAACACCTCTGACTACACTGTCTCATCATCAGTTAAGACAGATGAGTCTGCTTCCATGGACAGTATACTGCACGGTTTGGGACCATGGCTACCTACAAGGTATGGTGACACCCAGTACCTGCAAAGTGGAAGTGAGGGTGGGGAACCACCAGCTGAAGAACAGCTATGTTCACACTGTGGGAAGGGGTCATCTGAAAGAGACAACCTACCACCATCCCGTGTACGCGAAGCGAATGCGCCAGGTTCTACCAGCTCAGCCCCTCCACCACCACCTGTTCGCAGGGAAAGTTTTGTGGCAACTAAAGCTCGCTCTGCATCTGTGTGTGTGACGAATTCTGAGGCATTTAGAACAACAAACTTGCTGCTTCATCGTGGTAGGTGGACTTCTGAAACCTTGTTATCAACAAGGAATAGAGATTCTGTGGGAGACTGTGGTGTTCCTAATAACTCTACTGGCTCTTCCCAGCACTGTAGTAAATCCGTGTCAAGTCATTGTCCAGTAGAATGTTGCTGTTTGTTGAGGGAACAACCAAGGCACTACTGTCATTCTCACAGGCAAGGTGAAGAAATTATTTCTCATGAAAATGCAATATATCCTGGAAAATCCAATCGGTATTTAATGGGGCAGTTGGAATTATGCAACTTAATTGATCCGTCATTTGTTGCCAGTCAATACCAGAACCTAAATCAAACGGATCAGTGTGAAAGATTGACTTTGAATTTGCATAGACACAGTGCACCTGAGAAGTTATTGTCAGTGCAACTGCATTCACCAATGATTTTGGACGGTAATAAAAATGGTTTGGGAATACAGTGTAGTCAGGAAAGAGGTGAATTGCCCAATAGTTTGCCATCACCTCAGGATGGATATCAGTCCAATGTTGGGCTTCCTTATAAAGGTTCGAACAAAATTGATTCAACATTTGAAAAGCGGATAAAAGAGAATCCTTCAAAGTCTGAATGCAAACTAAAGGGAAATCAACACGACATTGGTGGCTCGACCTGCAGTCACTGTTTAGATAGTCAAGACCTTTCTTCTTGCAAGACTCAACTCAGTCGAACAAGTGGCAAAGGTGCTTCTGTTGAAATGGTAGCCCATCAGCAGGTACCATCGAGACCATCTGATCAAATGAGTGAAATTGCAAGTGCTTCCTCAAGTAGTCGTATTGTAGAAACTGAGGCAGATTTGGAAGAAATCAAGAACGAAACTGTCCGTAATGCCCGGGTATCAAGTTCCAGAGCAGCCAGAATGCGGCGCAAAAGTGATCGCTTTGCCACAAATTTGCGTAATGAGATACAAATGAAGAAAGCTCAGCTCCATAAGAAATGTGGTGCTGCACTACTGCAGATGGAGGAAGCTTCTGAAGAAATGGGTGAGCTAAGTGAGAAGCCAGCCACTTTCTATACTTCTATAATAGATGAGTCTGAGGCCAACGACATAGCAAAGGAAACTACCAGTATGAAGCCACAGACAACCAGTTCCAGTAAAAACCTGGATAACGTGGCAGAAGATCATAAAACTGGAAGTATGCATTTCTGTTCATTGACCAGCAATTCCAATATTTCACCGGACAAATGCAAAACAGAAATAGATTCAGTATCCCAAAGCTTTGAACAGAAGACTGCACAGGAATCTTGGGGAGGTGACCTCAGGAGTTGGACATCTGAAAATAAGCTGGAGTCTCAAAGTAAGGTGATGAAGGCAAGTGGGGCAGATGAGATGAAAGAGTGTACAATGGCATCGTTGCAGGAACCAGATACCTCTCCATTAATGCCCTTTGCAGAGAGGAGGAAATTCTTTGAAGAAACTAGTAAAATCTACTCTGGATCTGATTCTTGCAATTTTATAGCTCTGAAGAATAAATCAAATTCCATTGGAAGGTCGAAAGGTCAGCATTTACACAGTAAGTTGCACATGCTTCCATGTAATGATCTGATGCAGTCTCGTGAGGAAACCTTCCAAGTCTCTACAGGCAGTGTCAGCCAACGCTCTGAGAAACATCCAGCTTGTTCATCTCAAGACTCAGAACAACAAAAACACTACACTCAAGGAGAGAAACAACGTGAACAGACATGTGAACATTTAGAGCCACTCAAACCAAATATATTAAGCACTTTGAAAGACCATTGTATGTCTCATATTCAACAGATACAACCCCTCACCAAAGGTCCATCAATATGTTATCAGGATTGTCATTCAGATGATGGTCACCTTGAAGAACCTCGATCTACCGCAAGATTCAATCAGGTGCCACCCACTTTACCCAAGGTAGGCCATTTATATGAATTATTCATTTCAGTGCCAGTTTTTCTCCCTGAATTTTATTTTCCCATTGTGTCAACTATCTGGTTTTGTTAATAATGATAAAAATGTTATTGAGCATGTTGAAGAAACAAATATATCCTTTTTTTAACTTTTTGTATGAAAAGCATTCTGCTGTTCAATCTGGTTCATTTCGTGTTGAATCAGAGCTTGTTGGCTGTAAAACTGTGGACATGAGAAAAGAACAAGATGCATTTGTATATCCAGGAACCTATTCGACTTCCTGGTTGATATAGTTGTTATATTTTTAACTTGGGCAGCTAAGATTAAAGGGCAGAATTATGATGTAATCAATACAGATGAAACCTGGAATATATTGATGCCAGCCTGGTTAACACAAACAAGATATCGCACATATGTTAGCATATATGTTGTTGATAGACTTTCAATTTTAAACATGGTACTGAGTTTGGTACATATTGATGAAGTCTTTCAAAGAAACTGCATGGATGGCATATGTGTGACTGCATATTTCAGTTCTTTTAAAAGACTTTCATAACATCTTTTGGTTCAGTGTCCACTATTATTCTAATTAGTTTCCGTATCCCAATAGATAGAGTAATATTACTTGTGCAACTAGGGAGGAGGGAGGGGTTTAGATGCAGGCCGTGATGCAACCAGTCAGTACTCTCTACTCGACACGTGCAGAAGTTCGATAGTATATTCAGTGACATACTAATTGTCCTCAGACTTCTAAGAATGTAAAGGCAACATACAGGCCACCCACTGAGCTGCTGTGGAATGAGCACCCTAAATCACATCTTGAACAAGATTTTTAAAATTGATGCTGTTTATATTACTCAAGTCTTTTGTCTTGATAAAATATTAATTTTTAATTGAGACTTTCTTCCATTAACAGTCCCTTTTTTTGCTCCTCTTATTGCATCCACTTTATTTTCAATGTTGATTTGCCATTTTATTGCTTTAGTAACCATATGCAATAATCCCCAAATGCTGGAATCAATCAGCAGCTCATGCAGTATCTTGAGGGAAACACAAAATTAACACACAATTAACATTCAGGTCAGTCATCCTTTGTCAGACAGCATCTGATCAAGAGTCTTCAACCATAAACAATAGCTCTATTTCTGATGCTGCTTGATTTGCTGATTGCTTCCAGCTTTTACTGTTTTCAACCTCCTCAAAGCTAGTTTGGCTCAAATAAATAGGTTCATACAGCAAAGCTACAGAGAGAAATACCTCGGACCAGACAATTCAGCTAGCCTTGCTCGAAATTTTGCTGCCTCTCCTGAGTTTCTTGACCTCTCTTGGTTGCATACAACAGCATCCCAGAAGGTGAACTGTTTATTAAGATGTCCTTAAAATTCATAGATGCTGAATCAAAATGGATGAGTGTATTGTAACTTCCTTTACAAATTACAATTGTTAGTACATAATTCCATGTACACTTTGTTCAATTCTGTGTCTGAATTTGAATCATTTCCTTTTCCAGTAACTCCTAGCAATGGAATGCAACTATTGGGCCCAAATAAAGTAAAATACGGAATGGAAGCTATGACTGTCATGCTGAAGTCTTGCAATGGATTGCATGGATTCTAAGAAACAGAGAAATAGGGTTTGAGGCAGTAACTCAGTTGAATATCATATCATATCATATATATACAGCCGGAAACAGGCCTTTTCGGCCCACCAAGTCCGTGCCGCCCAGCGATCCCCGTACACTAACACTATCCTACACCCACTAGGGACAATTTTCTATTTTTTTTAATATTTACCCAGCCAATTAACCTACATACCTGTACGTCTTTGGAGTACACGTCTTTGGAGTATGTTGAAAGTACTTGAACAAAACTATTGCTTTAAAGTTGCTGTGAGGATCTCTGGTTAATATAATAGTTGTGTGGTATCACTCATTGCACAGTGCCATCTATACTAGACTACATAAGGGTAAAATGTTACTTTTCTCTTCCCTTGATTGTTTACTTTTGCAGAAGTGTAGATTTACATCACTCTTTCGCTACATTGTTCCATGGGATCCAACATAACTCGCTTCTCCCTGGGAACTCAAACAACATGCTGCATGTTAACTGAGTGAGAAATGAGTCAAATTTTGATGCATTTGTAGCCAAAAAAAAGAAAAATATATATTTGTTTTTCGTTGCCCTTCAAGGATCTTGGCAATTCATATGATCCATACTTCAAAACTTGTTTGCCGCAATTTCTTGGCTTCTATAAACTTCTCCATGGTAAAAACAGATGAAAATATTCATTTAACATCTCTCCTCCTCCTGTGGCCTAACACATAAACAGCCATGCTGATCTTTAGTAGGACCCATTCTCTTCTCAGCCACCCTTTACTCTTCATACAGATGTGAATCCGAGGTGTAGGAAAAAAACTGCAGATGCTGGTTTAAATCGAAGGTAGACACAAAATGCTGGAGTAACTCAGCAGGTCAGGCAACATCTAGGGAGAGAAGGAATGGGTGACGTTTCGAGTCGAGACCCTTCTTCAGACTCTGATGTGAATCTGAGGTATTGTGGAATATTGAATGTCTTCAAAGAGGCTTAAATTATTTTCTCAGTTCACTGGTAGCATCCTCCCATATCTGAGCTTGATAGAGTCCAGTGTTGGCCATGGAACAATGTGCCATCTTGGTGTTGTCAATCAAAAATAATTTGGACCTTGTTGCAGAGGATGATGGTCCAGAAGAGGATATTGACATTGGTTTGTTGATCTTTTTCGTGAACTTGGTAGATTTTTTGGTGTTATTTTTTCGGTGCCTTGAAATGCCTGCTTTAGGTGGTGGAGGTGTGAAACACAGAGGAGGGCAGTGATCATGGCCAACATCTTCAGCACCAACACAGTCATTTTATTCCAATCTCTGATCTGGGGGGACATTGCCAGTAAATGTTGAGTTTTGTACCTTCTCTGAGGTCTTCATCTTCAAGGACCCTTTTCCTCAGTTGACCACAGACTGCATTGGCACTTCAATGTTTGCCTTCACTGAGAGATGGCACCCAAGAAATGTGAAGTAGTCTTGTTTTCCAGAGTGTAGCTATGAGCCTTCTGTCACAGGTCTGTGTCATGTAATCAGAGCAGATTGGTAGAGGATCCTAGTCTTGTGAATATTGAATACAAGGCCCATCCCCTCATTTGCTTTGGTGAACCAATCAGTGATGTTTTGGAGCTTGTTCTCCCAAGTGTAAAAGGCATTGTCTGCATCCTGTATCTACATGGCTAGTATAGAACTTTATTGTCATTCGGTACAGCAGTCACAAAACACAACAAAAAAAAGAAAAAAAGTACACAGGATACACGACCCCAAGACAAACAGCCATCACAGTGAGTCCAAACACCCCCTCACTGTGATGGAAGGCAACAAAACTTCCACTCTCTTCCGCCCACGGACAGGCAGCTCGACCCCTAACGAGGCGACCGACACGCACAGCCCCCGCGGCCAAGCCGCACCGGGCACTGAAACGTCCCGCGGCCGAGCCGCACCGGCGATGTTAAGTCCAGCGGCCGAGCCGCGATGGAAGGCCCCGCGGCCGAGCCGCCCCGGGCGCTGCTAAGTTCCGCGGCCGCGCCGGCGATGTTAAGTCCAGCGGCCGAGCCGTGCCGGGCGATGGAAGGCCCTGCGGCCGAGCCGCACCGGCCGCTGCCAAGTCCCGCGGCCGAGCCGTGCCGGCGATGTTATGTCCAGCGGCCAAGCCGTGCCGGGCGATGGAAGGCCCCGCGGCCGCGCCGGGCGCTGAACCGTTCCGCGGCCGAGCCGCGCCGGGCGATGGAAGGCCCTGCGGCCGAGCCGCACCGAGCGCTGAGACGTCCCGCGGCCGTACCGGGCGATGGAAGGCCCCGTGGCCGAGCCGCGCCGGGCACTGTTAGGTCCAGCGGCCGAGCCATGCCGGGCGATGGAAGGCCCCGCGGGCACGCTGCGCCCCGGGGAAGAGACCTAATAAAAGAAAGGTTTCCACCGCCCCCCCCACACATACACAGCCAAAAACAGAAACAAAAACCAACCCAACACCGACACACAAACAACAACAAAAAAAGGAAAAAGTACAGACAGACTGCCAGAGAGCCGCAGCCGTTA